>NC_035447.2:56340493-56477216 GCF_002127325.2 Helianthus annuus | reverse complement strand
TGCAACGTCAAAAGGTTATAGCTTATGCCTCTAGACAGCTTAAGAGTCATGAAGAAAATTATTCAACCCATGATTTGGAATTAGGAGCTATAATTTTTGCCCTTAAAATTTGGAGACATTATCTTTATGGTAGTAAGTTTACCATATTCACAGATCATAAGAGTTTAAGGTATGTTTTTGGGCAAAAAGAGTTGAATATGAGACAAAGACGCTGGATGGAGTTACTTAGTGATTATGATTGTGATATCCAGTATCATGCAGGAAAAGCAAATGTAGTGGCAGATGCTTTAAGTAGAAAGTATCATGAAAAGCCAAAAAGGGTACGTTCTCTTAAATTAAATCTTCAAGTAGATTTAAATGATCAGATTAGGAACGTTCAAGAATCAGTAATCAAGGAAGATACTGAAAAATTAAAAGGAATGATTAAAGAATTAGAACAAGGAACAGATGGAATTTGGAGGTTCCATAAAAAGAGAATGTGGATACCTAAATTAGGAAATTTACGTCACCGTATATTAGAAGAAGCCCATAAGTCTAAATATACGATGCATCCAGGAAGTGATAAAATGTACCAGGATTTACGGAAAAATTTCTGGTGGGTAGGAATGAAAAAGGATATAGCAGCTTATGTTTCTAAATGTCTAACTTGCTCTCAAGTTAAAGCTGAACATCAGAAACCCTCAGGATTGTTACAACAATTAGAAATGCCAGTTTGGAAATGGGAATTGATAACAATGGATTTTGTTACCAAATTACCCAAAACAAGAAAAGGTAATGATACAATCTGGGTGATTGTAGATAGGCTAACCAAATCAGCTATTTCTTACCAATGAAGGAAACCTTTAGTATGGAACAATTAGCCAAATTGTATGTAAATGAAATCGTTTCTTTACATGGCATTCCTTTATCAATTGTTTCTGATAGGGATAGCCGTTTTACTTCTCATTTTTGGTCAAGTTTCCAAAAAGCAATGGGAACCAGGTTAAATCTAAGCACAGCTTATCATCCTCAAACGGACGGACAAAGCGAAAGAACCATTCAGACAATGGAAGACATGCTTAGAGCTTGTGTAATTGATTTCGGAGGTAATTGGGACGAACACTTACCTTTAATAGAATTTTCTTATAATAACAGTTATCACACAAGTATCAATGCTGCGCCATTCGAAGCACTTTATGGACGAAAGTGCAGAACCCCAGTCTGTTGGGCAGAAATTGGGGAAAAACAATTATCTGGACCCGAGATAGTACAAGAAACAACTGACAAAATCATTCAAATCAAGGAACGACTAAAGGCAGCACGTGATCGACAGAAAAGCTACGCTGATAACAGACGCAAACCCTTAGAATTTCAAGTAGGAGATAGAGTATTATTAAGAGTCTCTCCTTGGAAAGGAGTAGTAAGATTCATCAAAAGAGGAAAGCTTAGTCCCAGGTATATTGGACCTTTCAAAATTCTTAAAAGAATAGGACCTGTAGCCTATCAGCTACAACTGCCAGAGGAAATGGCAGGAATACATGATGTATTTCATGTATCTAATCTCAAAAAGTGTCTAGCTGATGAACCACTCGTAGTACCTCTCAAAGATATAGAGGTTAATGAACAACTCAAATTTGTAGAGAGGCCTCTACAGATTGAAGATAGGAAAATTAAGAATCTCAAGCATAAGAGATTAGTTCTGGTCAAAGTGAAGTGGGACTCCAAAAGAGGACCTGAATACACATGGGAGCTTGAATCAGAAATGCAAAAGAAATATCCACACTTGTTCCAGTAGATCTCGAGGACGAGCTTTGAAACAAGGTGGGGAGGATATAACAACCCTCGGTAAAACCGACACCCTCATAATATTTTTGACACCCTAATATATCTTAAAATATCCCAATATGTTTTTGTATATGCCCCGTATGTGAAAACCGAACCCAAAATACACATAAAATAAATCAAAAACATTAAAAAGTAAGCTGAGGCGGGCCGCGTAGGGCCTCACCTCAAGTTCATGCGGGCCGCATCAGGGTATAACCAGACTTCGCCAAAACCTTAAGTTCATGCGGGCCGCGTACGAATTCGTTTAAGTTAATGCGGGCCGCGAGCGACCTAGAATGTGGCGCAGCCCGGTGATGACACGTGTCATCACCGTGTCAAGTCTAGAGGGTGACCGGACCAAGCTATACGTTGACCGGAGGTTGACGCGGGCCGCGTAAGGGTTAGCCTTACTTAACGCGGGTCGCGTGAAGACGCGATTACAACCCTATAAATAGAGGCCATCAGCCTTCAGTCCGTCTCGCTCATTTCTTTCTTTCTTTCTCAAATTTTCTGTAGTGGCGTTATTATACCCGGGCATTATACCCCCTAAAATAGCGAGGTTCTGCTACGATGTAAGTATTATAACCCCTTGAGACGTATTAGATACGCTGCCCGATTGATCTAGGGTTCCGTAACGGCTGTCGTGGTTCTGCCCGACGTAGTCGTTGGAATGCCGTCTCGGGGAGGGTATTACTAATGTTAAAATGGGTTATTATACTAACACACGTGCATTTGTGTAAATTATAGATATTCACCAGGAAACCCTAAAGAATAACCTAAAACAGCAATGTGAGTGATCCTTCTTTTTATGTACTCATTTTTGTGAGTTGATCCACTTTTTGTAAATCTTTTTGTTACCTGTTTTTACAAAACCTTAAATATTTCTTCATGTGAAAGACAGTTATTGAGTATTTGTAAGGGTACAATTATGATGGTATATTTGGGGTTTTGTATACAAAATTTGTTACCACCTGGGGAGAGGAGTAACATGACCATAAGTCAGATGACAGTACCATGGATGTTAATTGGTATTACCTGTAAACAAATGTAATTGCGGATGCGCCCTCAAAACTGTACACTGTGAAAATGGTTTTATTTAAACTTCATTAAACTGGGATTCACTCACCAGTATTTCCCACTGACAAAATGTTTTTAAAACGCGTTTCAGGTAACAATATGTGAAAGCCAAATAGAAGCCAGCTGGACAGCACTGAAGGCTTGGAAAAGTGGCAATAAAGTTACCTAAGAATAAAAAGAGATGTTTTTAATAAATAAATAGGATTTATTCCTATGAAACGTGTGTATTGCAAACTTGGGTTTTACCCATATGTTTAATATTATTAAACGAGGTGGTTTACTCTGATTAAATATTTCCTAACTACGGTCCTGATGAAAATTTCCGCTGCCAAATTGGATAAATAAACGTGATACCACCGAAACTGGCTCACGGCCGCCCGTTCCCGGGAGATAGGGATCGGGGGTTGTGACAACGCCCGCGTGCTCAACGTGACCAGTAACTTTAATTAAAACGCCCAGATACAGATCCTGAACACGGGGCCGTGTTCACCCAACGCGAGGCCATGTCCAGCCTCTGTTTCCGTCTTTATTTTTGTTTTCTGGTCTCGAGACTCAGTTGTGGTCTGCTGAGTGATTCTTATGGATTAATACTCAGGAGGTTACAACTACGCCTATGAGGAGGATGATTATATGAGGGACTATTGCACTAATTGTGGAAACCCGCACTCGGTACAATATTGTAACTTGTTCCAACCATCCGCTTCATACAACCATTATGAGGAGCCCAGGTACGAGCCATCAACTTCATACACATCCTATGAAGACCAAAGGTATGAACCTTCTCCCTCATACTCATATTTTGATGAACCAAGGTATGAGCCTTCATACTCATACTTTGAGGATTCGAGATATGAGCCACCACCTTCATATTCTTATTATGAGGAACCATGGCGTGAACAACCCACCTCATATGAGTATTATGAAGAACAAAGTTTCGACCATTATCCATCATATACTTACTATGAAGAACAATGGTGTGAACCATCTACTTCATATGAGTACTATGAGGAGCCAAGGATCGAACAACGGGATTCAAGCTTTGAGGATCCCAATTCTTTTTCTCTCACTGAAGTGATGTGACACTCGAGGTTTTTTCCGAACGATCACCTTGTAATATTTTGTGTATATGATTATTATTAAATGAAAACGTGATCCTTTGTGCATTTTATGTGTTGTATGTATTATATATGTAGTATAGATATATTTATGAGAACCGAAACCACGACCCGAGACCACGACTCGCAACCACTCGGTTGCGAGTGGGTCACTCGGTTGCGAGTGGGCCTTTGGGCCGTAACCGGTTTGGGTCGAAACCCCAAGCCCAACCCGAAACATCCCCTTGTATATATCCAACCTTTCCCTCATTCCTTTCATTTGGCACTACACACAAACACATACACTTCTTATTCTCTCTCAACTAAGAAAACCCTCAAACAACAAACCATTCTCTCCTTCTCTTCTCGGTTCAAGCAAAGATCCCGGACAAGAAACTCGGTCAAGACTATCACTCGGACATACCATCTTCTCGGTTCTCTTTTCTTTGTTTTCGGCTCCTCTTTTCATAACCGGTTAGTGCTATCTTTTGTGTTATCTTTTGTGTATAAGATTTATGTGGGTTAAATGAACTAGATTTTTATGCATGTTTGGTTAGAAATATTTTGCTTGCTAGAAATACTATGCATGATTTTTAGGAAGTTTGTGAAGTTTTGACTATGTGTGTTAAACCTTATGAATGATACTTACTAACATGCTTAAATGGTTATGGAATAATGGTTTAAGGATGTTTAGGGCCAACCGAGTTATGTTAATGCCACTAAGTGTATGTTTTACTTGTTCTTGCATCATAATCTTGCTAGAAATATGTGATTTTTGGTTCATAAATGTGTGATTTGTTATGGTGAAAACCCTAGAAAAATATGAAGATAGGATGAACTTGTTTGAATATGACTTGAAGATGTAAAATGGCAAAGTTTGATCTATCTTTACTAGTATTCAGCTTTGGCAAAGTGTTAGTGAAACCTTATTGGTAGTTTCCTAAAATGGGCCTGAATTCTTGGTACAAAAGGGACTGATGCATCTGCATCATCACGTGTACATGAAAGTGACAGGTTACGACTCGCAACGACAGCCTTCCGACTCGAAACCGCACCGTTGCGACTCGCAACCAAAGCATGACAAGTCGAAACCACGTGATTGCGACTCGAGACTACGTCGGTTGCGACTCGCAACCACAGCATGATGACTCGAGACCACGGTTACGACTCGCAAACACAGCGTGGCAGGCCGAAACCACCTGGTTGCGACTCGAGACCAGCTGGTTGCGAGTGGGCTGTCCATTTTGGTTATTGGGCCATTCTGTGTTAACTTGGGCTATCTGTTAAGTGAACTAAGTGTTGCTGTGTTGCTGTTGACTGTTTAATGGTTTAGGCCGGCCCAATAACCCAATGACTGTTTACCTGTATGTATGTTACGTGCCTTGTATGTGTTTTTCGTAAATGCTTGTACACCGAACCTGACCTATACCGGTAACCATGTTAGGACGTGGTGACCAACGTGATTGACAAGTAACCTAAACCTACCGAGCAACCCAAGGTGAGTTCACAACTTAAAAGCATGCGTCCCGGTGGTTTGGGACACGAGACTGACAACCCTATCCCCTGGTAAAAGGGGATACCATTTACATACCTTCCCTAGTTATTGGGAGCACAACTCACTTTTCCTTCCCTGGTATTGGGAAACCTTTTTGGTTAATTACTGTTTATACGGATTGCAACTAACGGCACTAAACGAAACTCTATCACTCAAGTCCCTACTACAAATACCGATTAGTCGCCGGGTTAGGCGAACGGGTTATTAGTTGATAGCGCTATTTAGGTGTTTACCAGCCTCACACCGTGCCCTGGTTTGGGACGGGCGTGAACTAATGAACTCAGAAATCCGTCAATGATGATAGAACATTGACATCGGGGCATCCTGCGGATACGCAACGGTTACCTAGTGTTCGGTATTGGAAAAACAGTTTAGTCGCTAACTTTTGGGGTAGCTCCCCAGGGCATGTATAAACGGATAAATTAACCGGTGAAACAATGTTTTTGGTAATTATAACTGGACAACTAGTGGACTCACTCAGCATTATTGTTGACCCCTTACTGCATGCTTTGCAGGTAACCCGTGACGATGGAGCTTGCTGCTTGGGAACGTGTAGTGTTTGTTCACCCTTGTGTTGGGTGTTACCTTAATTTGAAATATGAACTTTGTTTTACTTATGCTTCCGCTACTTATTAACTGTTTGAACTTAAAACCTTAAACTCTGAACTTGATATTTGCTATGCTTATGAATAGTAAGTATTACTTTTAATATCAACTCAAGTATTCGGTATAATTGGTGGCTGGATCCTGGTCGGTCACGCCCTCGAAGCGGGTGCTATCCGCAGGTGGATTTTGGGGGTGTGACAGATTGGTATCAAAGCCATTGGTTATAGTGAACTTGGTTTTAAAAAGGGGAAAATCTTTTTGGAGAAAACCAGACTATAACCCGTGACTCGTAACGACACTACACTCCAAGTGCAAGGCTCGACACATTTGACCTCATAGCTCGGACCAGTGTTTACTTGTTTGCTTACTTTATGTTTCCTGATTTGCTATACGTACTAGTATGCTTAAACTAGATAGATACACCTCTCTCTTCTATCTCATTCTCGCTACACTACGACATCACACTCATACTGTGTTTTCTGGTTATGAAGACAATGAGTGGACGCGGAAGAGGAAACATTAACATGACGCAGGCTCAGTTCACTAACCTGCTCAACACAGTGGCTGCGGCTTTTGCAGCTCACCCTTTAGGTAAGCTCGTTGTTTTAGGATGTTTAGGTCCTACCGCCACATCGACTTTTCGCCTCTAAACCTATACGCTTCGCTTCTCACGAACAGGTCAGCATGCACCTGCGCAACCACCAGTGTGTACTTTCAAAACTTTCATGGATTGCAAGCCTCTCCCTTTCAACGGCACTGAGGGTGCCATAGGTCTTCTGCATTGGATTGAGAAAATTGAAGCTGTTTTTGCTGTTTGCGAGTGTTCCCCTGCGAACTGGGTGAAGTTTGCTACTGCTACGCTTGAAGGAAGCGCGCTTTCTTGGTGGAAGGCGCAGATTCAGATGTTTGGGTTGGAAACTGCTAATGCTACTGCGTGGGAGGATTTCAAGGATATGATTAAGGATGAATACTGTCATCGGGATGACATCCACAAGCTTGAGAATGAGTACTACGAGCTCAAGATGGTTGGGTCGGAAATTGAAACCTACACCAAGCTGTCTAATGACTATGCTGCTCTCTGCCCGAACATGTCACGACCAATGTACCGAAGGATCGAACTGTATATCAAAGGATTGGCTCCAGAGATTCGAAGCCATGTCACTACAGCCAACCACACTACCATTCAGCCGATCGTTCGACTTGCTCACAAACTCACTGATCAGGCCGTAGAGGAGGGCAGGTTGCCCAAAAGGATCAGTGCTACCGTCGGAACTTCTAGTGACAACAAGCGTAAGTGGGAAGGAAGTCAAAGCAAGGATGCTAACCCCACTCAGGCCCCAGCGCAGCAAAGGAAAACCGAAAACAACAAAGGCACCCAGCAACAGGGTGGCTATCGTGGAAACCACCCCAAGTGCAACAAGTGCAATCGACACCACAGCGGGCAGTGTGTGAAGGGCCAGTGTCAGCGATGTAACAAAATGGGGCATGAGGCCAAGGATTGTCGAAGTCAGTTCCCAGCTAGACAGAATCAGCAACAACCCCAACAGCAACAGCAGCAGGGAAACAACCGGGCATGTTTTAAGTGTGGAGCTGAGGGGCACTTTAAGAAGGATTGTCCTGAACTGAATCAGAACCGCAACAACAATCAAGGAGCTGGGAACAACAATCAGAACAACAATGCTGGGAATGGTGCTAGAGGAAGAGCTTTTGTGATTGGAGCTGGAGAAGCAAGGAATGACCCCAATGTTGTGACGGGTAAGTTCCTACTCGATGATCGTTATGTTTCTGTGTTATTTGATTCCGGTGCCGATGCTAGTTATGTATCCCTACGTATTAGTAAGAAGCTTAAGCGTCCGCTTTCGTTACTAAGTTCTCCTCATATCGTCGAGTTAGCTAATGGTAGAAACATCGAGGCCTCACATGTTGTCAAAGGCTGCAAACTAGAGTTGTCTGGTCAGACATTTAGTATCGACCTTTTCCCTGTTACTCTTGGAAGCTTCGAAGTCGTTATTGGTATGGATTGGTTATCCAAGCATCGCGCTGAGATCCTCTGTCAAGAGAAAGCAGTTCGTATTCCTCGCCGTTCTGGCGAACCCCTCATTGTACAAGGTGGCAAAAGTGGAGAAATCTCCGGCATTATCTCGTTCTTGAAGGCTCAGAAGTGTTTACGGAAAGGGCACACCGCTATCTTAGCACTTGTTACCAACACGCAGGAAAAGGAAAAGAGGATTGAAGACTTTCCAGTAGTGCGTGACTACCCCGAGGTATTTCCTGAGGAATTACCTGGACTCCCTCCCCATCGTCAGGTCGAATTCCAGATCGAGCTAGCTCCCGGAGCAGCGCCTATAGCTCGTGCACCTTATCGACTAGCCCCCGCAGAATTGAAGGAACTCTCGACGCAACTACAAGAACTTTTGGATAAAGGATTTATCCGTCCTAGTTCATCACCCTGGGGAGCACCGGTACTCTTTGTTAAGAAGAAGGATGGCACGTTCCGAATGTGTATTGACTACCGTGAGTTGAACAAGGTTACCATCAAGAATCGTTACCCTCTCCCGCGAATCGACGATTTGTTTGATCAATTGCAAGGATCAAGCTACTATTCTAAGATTGACCTGCGATCAGGCTACCATCAGTTAAGGGTCCGTAGCGAAGACATTCCCAAAACCGCATTCAGAACTCGTTATGGTCATTATGAATTCCTCGTTATGCCCTTTGGAATGACCAACGCCCCTGCAGTGTTCATGGATCTTATGAACCGAGTATGCAAACCCTACCTCGACAAATTTGTGATTGTGTTTATAGACGACATCTTGATCTACTCGAAAAGTCAGGAAGAGCATGAACAGCACCTACGCCTTATCCTCGAACTCCTTCGCAATGAGCAACTGTATGCCAAGTTCTCGAAATGCGACTTCTGGCTTCGAGAAGTCCATTTCCTTGGGCACGTGGTTAACAAGGACGGAATCCACGTCGACCCAGCTAAGATCGACTCTATAAAGAATTGGCCTACCCCTAAGACTCCGACTGAAGTTCGCCAATTCTTGGGATTGGCAGGTTACTACCGCAGATTCATTCAGGGATTCTCAAAGATCGCTCAACCCCTCACTACACTCACTCAGAAAGGCGTCACCTACAAGTGGAACGAAGCGCAGGAATCTGCTTTTCAGAAATTAAAGGATAACCTCTGCAGCGCTCCTATTCTATCGTTACCTGAAGGAACGGACGACTTTGTGGTTTACTGCGATGCGTCTATTCATGGGCTCGGTTGTGTGTTGATGCAACGCGAGAAAGTTATTGCTTACGCCTCTCGACAACTTAAGACACATGAAAGGAACTACACAACACACGACTTGGAACTGGGAGCAGTGATATTTGCGCTTAAGATATGGAGACATTACTTGTACGGTACCAAGTGCACCATTTACACCGATCACAGGAGTCTCGAGCATATCTTTAAGCAGAAGGAATTAAACATGCGTCAACGTCGATGGGTCGAACTTCTGAATGATTATGAATGCGCCATCAAGTATCATCCGGGCAAGGCCAATGTTGTGGCAGACGCCCTCAGCCGGAAAGACACTATACCAAAGCGCGTGCGAGCATTACAACTTACCATCCAGTCTAGTCTTCCTACCCAGATTCGAAACGCTCAGGTTGAAGCTCTGAAACCGGAAAACATCAGGGCTGAGTCCCTGCGAGGATCGAGGCAACAACTAGAACAGAAAGAAGACGGCGCCTACTATGTGGCAGGGCGCATTTGGGTCCCACTTTACGGAGATCTACGAGAGCTTGTGATGGACGAAGCCCATAAGTCCCGTTATTCAGTACATCCTGGTGCAGATAAGATGTACCACGACTTGAAAACCACTTACTGGTGGCCTGGCATGAAAGCCCACATAGCAGCCTACGTTGGCAAATGTTTGACCTGTGCAAGAGTCAAGATCGAGTATCAGAAACCAGCAGGCCTACTACAGCAACCGGAAATCCCGAAATGGAAATGGGAACAGATTTCCATGGATTTTGTTACAGGGCTACCTAGATCTCAACGCGGGAATGACACTATTTGGGTGATAGTAGATCGATTGACTAAGTCTGCACACTTTCTGGCCATTAAGGAAACAGACAAGTTTTCTACCTTGGCAGAAATCTATTTGAAGGAAGTAGTCTCCAGGCACGGGGTGCCAACTTCTATTATTTCTGACCGAGATGCTCGTTTTACTTCCGAGTTGTGGCAAGCTATGCACAAATCCTTTGGCTCACGTTTGGACATGAGCACCGCTTATCACCCGCAAACGGATGGGCAGTCTGAACGCACCATCCAAACCTTGGAAGACATGCTTAGAGCATGTGTGATCGATTTTGGCAAGAACTGGGAGAAGCATCTACCGTTGGTGGAATTCTCCTACAACAACAGCTACCACACTAGCATTCAGGCGGCACCTTTTGAGGCATTGTACGGTCGTAAATGCCGATCACCTCTCTGCTGGGCGGAAGTTGGTGATAGTCAACTCACAGGCCCGGAACTAGTGGTAGATACAACGGAAAAGATTTCCCAGATCAGGCAACGCATGGCGGCAGCTCGTGACCGTCAGAAAAGCTACGCTGACAAGCGTAGGAAACCGTTAGAATTCCAGGTCGGGGACCGGGTTCTACTTAAAGTCTCACCCTGGAAGGGTGTGGTTCGTTTCGGTAAACGAGGCAAGCTGAATCCACGGTATGTTGGACCATTCGAAATTACCGAGAAAATCGGTAAGGTTGCTTATAGATTGAACCTGCCTGCGGAGCTGAGTGCAGTGCACAACGTTTTTCACGTATCTAACCTGAAGAAGTGTTTGTCGGATGAGACACTTGTGATTCCTTTTAAGGAACTGACGATTGATGAACAGCTACACTTTACTGAGGAACCGATTGAGATCATGGATCGAGAGATCAAAACCCTCAAACGTAGCCAGATACCCCTTGTGCGAGTTCGTTGGAACTCACGGCGCGGCCCAGAGTTTACCTGGGAGCGGGAGGACCAGATGAAGTCCAAGTATCCCCAGTTATTCCCAAACGAAAACCCCAGCACTGAAGCTACAACCGAATTTCGGGACGAAATTCCAAACTAACGGGGGGATGATGTGACACCCCGTTGAAACACGCTAGCTTGGCAGTGGCTGCTTCAACTTTCGGGACGAAAGTTCTTAAAACTTGGGGATAATGTGACACTCGAGGTTTTTTCCGAACGATCACCTTGTAATATTTTGTGTATATGATTATTATTAAATGAAAACGTGATCCTTTGTGCATTTTATGTGTTGTATGTATTATATATGTAGTATAGATATATTTATGAGAACCGAAACCACGACCCGAGACCACGACTCGCAACCACTCGGTTGCGAGTGGGTCACTCGGTTGCGAGTGGGCCTTTGGGCCGTAACCGGTTTGGGTCGAAACCCCAAGCCCAACCCGAAACATCCCCTTGTATATATCCAACCTTTCCCTCATTCCTTTCATTTGGCACTACACACAAACACATACACTTCTTATTCTCTCTCAACTAAGAAAACCCTCAAACAACAAACCATTCTCTCCTTCTCTTCTCGGTTCAAGCAAAGATCCCGGACAAGAAACTCGGTCAAGACTATCACTCGGACATACCATCTTCTCGGTTCTCTTTTCTTTGTTTTCGGCTCCTCTTTTCATAACCGGTTAGTGCTATCTTTTGTGTTATCTTTTGTGTATAAGATTTATGTGGGTTAAATGAACTAGATTTTTATGCATGTTTGGTTAGAAATATTTTGCTTGCTAGAAATACTATGCATGATTTTTAGGAAGTTTGTGAAGTTTTGACTATGTGTGTTAAACCTTATGAATGATACTTACTAACATGCTTAAATGGTTATGGAATAATGGTTTAAGGATGTTTAGGGCCAACCGAGTTATGTTAATGCCACTAAGTGTATGTTTTACTTGTTCTTGCATCATAATCTTGCTAGAAATATGTGATTTTTGGTTCATAAATGTGTGATTTGTTATGGTGAAAACCCTAGAAAAATATGAAGATAGGATGAACTTGTTTGAATATGACTTGAAGATGTAAAATGGCAAAGTTTGATCTATCTTTACTAGTATTCAGCTTTGGCAAAGTGTTAGTGAAACCTTATTGGTAGTTTCCTAAAATGGGCCTGAATTCTTGGTACAAAAGGGACTGATGCATCTGCATCATCACGTGTACATGAAAGTGACAGGTTACGACTCGCAACGACAGCCTTCCGACTCGAAACCGCACCGTTGCGACTCGCAACCAAAGCATGACAAGTCGAAACCACGTGATTGCGACTCGAGACTACGTCGGTTGCGACTCGCAACCACAGCATGATGACTCGAGACCACGGTTACGACTCGCAACCACAGCGTGGCAGGCCGAAACCACCTGGTTGCGACTCGAGACCAGCTGGTTGCGAGTGGGCTGTCCATTTTGGTTATTGGGCCATTCTGTGTTAACTTGGGCTATCTGTTAAGTGAACTAAGTGTTGCTGTGTTGCTGTTGACTGTTTAATGGTTTAGGCCGGCCCAATAACCCAATGACTGTTTACCTGTATGTATGTTACGTGCCTTGTATGTGTTTTTCGTAAATGCTTGTACACCGAACCTGACCTATACCGGTAACCATGTTAGGACGTGGTGACCAACGTGATTGACAAGTAACCTAAACCTACCGAGCAACCCAAGGTGAGTTCACAACTTAAAAGCATGCGTCCCGGTGGTTTGGGACACGAGACTGACAACCCTATCCCCTGGTAAAAGGGGATACCATTTACATACCTTCCCTAGTTATTGGGAGCACAACTCACTTTTCCTTCCCTGGTATTGGGAAACCTTTTTGGTTAATTACTGTTTATACGGATTGCAACTAACGGCACTAAACGAAACTCTATCACTCAAGTCCCTACTACAAATACCGATTAGTCGCCGGGTTAGGCGAACGGGTTATTAGTTGATAGCGCTATTTAGGTGTTTACCAGCCTCACACCGTGCCCTGGTTTGGGACGGGCGTGAACTAATGAACTCAGAAATCCGTCAATGATGATAGAACATTGACATCGGGGCATCCTGCGGATACGCAACGGTTACCTAGTGTTCGGTATTGGAAAAACAGTTTAGTCGCTAACTTTTGGGGTAGCTCCCCAGGGCATGTATAAACGGATAAATTAACCGGTGAAACAATGTTTTTGGTAATTATAACTGGACAACTAGTGGACTCACTCAGCATTATTGTTGACCCCTTACTGCATGCTTTGCAGGTAACCCGTGACGATGGAGCTTGCTGCTTGGGAACGTGTAGTGTTTGTTCACCCTTGTGTTGGGTGTTACCTTAATTTGAAATATGAACTTTGTTTTACTTATGCTTCCGCTACTTATTAACTGTTTGAACTTAAAACCTTAAACTCTGAACTTGATATTTGCTATGCTTATGAATAGTAAGTATTACTTTTAATATCAACTCAAGTATTCGGTATAATTGGTGGCTGGATCCTGGTCGGTCACGCCCTCGAAGCGGGTGCTATCCGCAGGTGGATTTTGGGGGTGTGACAAGTGACCAATAAGATATTAGAACACATTAAAACTATCGAACGTTGCATAAAAGAATCTCGCACAAGGGAAGAGGAGTCCCGCGCAAGAGAAGAGTTAAATTGTATTAATAACGTAGAGATAGTTGAAAATGTAAAAATGGAAGAACAAGAAAGTGAAAAACCGACACATGAGTTAAACAACGAAAGGGGTGAGGTCGATAACGTTAAATTACAAGAAGAGTCTAATTTAGAAGAAATTAATCTCTTGTCACCTACTTTCGAAAATCATTGTTTAGTAACCCCTCATGCTAAGTTTTTAAAAGAGCTAAACACTAATACTAAAGTTGAAGAAATGGTAAGTGTTAAGTTAACTAATGATCAAACCTCGCTAATAAAAGAAGATCCTTTTGAAATTAACATTACACCGGTTCCATGTTTCTTTCAAAATTCATTTATTAGTAATATCACCATTGATAAAGATCTTTGTGTTAACATAATGCCTAACTATATTTTTGAAAAATTAAGTATTAGTGATTTTTCTCCACTTCAAATACCTATTTTTCTATCCGATCGAAAGGTAATAAAATCAATCGGTGTGGTTGAGGATGTCTTGGTTCAAACAAATCAAATGGTTATTCCAACCGACTTTGTCATCCTCGATGACGCTCCTCTAGTCTTAGGAAAACCTTTTGTGAAAACTCATGAAGCTTTGAAAAACCGAAAATTCAACAATCTACCTCTTCAATTAGGGGCATTCAAAAGGAGCATAGATCTTGAGTGTTCAATGAAGTATCCTTTTGGCAACAATGACCCCCTAATTGAAGATGAAGATGAACCACCCGATACAATTGAAGAAGATGACCACTTTGTTGAAGAAGAGATCGCCATAGAGCAAACCTTTAAGGTTCTTGATCTAGATGAGCCGCAAAATAAGGTGTCTCCTAAAGACCCACCCATTGAGCTCAAAGAACTTCCTAAAGGTTTGGAATATGCTTTTCTAGGCAAAGATGGTAGTTTACCTGTAATTATTTCATCTAAATTAAGTAACATAGAAAAAGAAAAATTAATTAGCCTACTTAAAAAACACAAAAACGCGATCGCTTGGAAGCTTGTAGATATTAAAGGAATAAGCCCTTCCATGTGCACGCACAAAATTCTAATGAATGATGACTACAAAACAGTAATTCAACCACAACGAAGAGTAAATCCCAATGTACAAGAAGTGGTTAAAAATGAAGTCATCAAGCTACTTGACGCCGGACTAATCTATCCTATCTCCGATAGCCCATGGGTGAGTCCCGTCCAAGTAGTCCCAAAGAAAGGAGGTATGACGGTAATAACTAATGAGAAAAATGAGTTAATACCAACAAGAACCGTCACAGGATGGAGAGTTTGTATAGACTATAGACGATTAAATGAAGCAACAAGGAAAGACCACTTTCCTTTGCCCTTCATTGATCAAATGTTAGAACGACTGTCCGGTCATAAATTTTATTGTTTCTTGGATGGTTTTTCAGGTTACTTTCAAATAAAGATAGCACCTGAAGACCAAGAGAAAACAACTTTCACATGCCCCTACGGAACTTTCGCCTATCGACGCATGCCATTCGGTCTATGTAATGCACCTGCAACATTCAAACGTTGTATGGTAGCCATTTTCCATGATATGATAGAAAAGACAATGGAAGTCTTCATGGACGACTTTTCTATCTTTGGAGACTCATATGACCAATGCCTCGATAACCTTGAACGAATGCGATCCCGATGTGAGGAAACCAACCTCGCCCTTAACTGGGAAAAATGCCATTTCATGGTAACAGATGGAATAGTACTCGGTCACAAAATCTCAAGCGAAGGTATGGAAGTTGATCGAGCAAAAATAGAAACTATTTCTCGATTGCCTCCACCAACCTCCGTTAGAGCAATCAGAAGTTTCTTAGGGCATGCCGGATTTTATAGAAGGTTTATCAAGGACTTTTCAAAAATTTCAAGACCTCTAACAAAATTACTTGAAAAAGATGCACCTTTCATCTTTGACAAGGAATGCAATCAAGCATTTCTAACCCTCAAGGAAATGCTAGTCAATGCACCTATCATGATAGCGCCAGATTGGAAATTTCCTTTCGAAATCATATGTGATGCAAGTGACTTTGCCGTTGGAGCAGTCTTGGGACAAAGAAACGAAAAGCATTTCCACCCAATTTATTACGCTAGTAAAACGCTTAACGATGCACAAGAAAATTACACAACTACAGAAAAAGAATTACTAGCTGTGGTGTTTGCTTTTGATAAATTCCATTCTTACCTTGTTCTTTCTAAAACTGTAGTCTATACAGATCATGCAGCTATCAAATACCTCTTCAAGAAACAAGACGCAAAACCCCGTTTGATCAGATGGATTCTACTCCTCCAAGAGTTCGACATTGAAATCAAAGATAAAAGAGGAGCAGAAAACACTGCTGCAGATCATCTTTCACGCCTAGAAGACCCAGCTTTGGAGGCGACCAGGGACGAGCAGATCAACGAAAAATTTCCCACGGAGTCCTTGGAGATGATGGAGAGTAGACAAGAACCATGGTATGCCGACTACGCTAATTATCTAGCTAGCGGTATAGTCACCAAAGGATGGCCGCATCACCAAAGGAAGAAATTCTTTGCTGATGTAAAGCATTACTTTTGGGAAGACCCTTATCTTTTCAAAATGTGTGCCGACCAACTCATTCGAAGATGTGTCCATGGTAATGAAGCATGAAGAATTCTCCGTCATTGTCATGAAGGTCCATTCGGAGGACATCATGGTGCCACTAGTACCGCACGAAAGGTATTTGATTCAGGATTTTATTGGCCAACCATTCACAAGGATGCACAAAATCTTGTAAAGACATGTGACGCTTGCCAAAGATCAGGTAATATTTCTTCCAAAAACGAAATGCCTCAAAACGGCATTCTCGTTTGTGAAATTTTTGATGTGTGGGGCTCGATTTCATGGGACCTTTCCCACCGTCAAAAGGAAACAAATATATACTTGTGGCAGTCGATTACTTGTCTAAATGGGCAGAGGCTGAATCTCTTCCAACAAACGATGGAAGAGTAGTGGTAAAATTTCTGAAAAAATTATTATCTCGTTTTGGAACACCAAAAGCTTTGATAAGTGATAGAGGTACCCATTTTTGCAATCATCAACTCGAAAAAATATTAACAAGGTATGGGGTCTATCACCGGGTCTCAACAGCATATCACCCTCAAACAAATGGGCAAGCCGAAGTGAATAACCGAGGTTTAAAACAAATACTTGAAAAAACCGTAGGTTTAAATAAAAAGGAATGGGCTGATAAATTAGACGATGCTTTATGGGCTTTTCGAACTGCTTTAAAACCACTATAGGCACAACTAGAGGTGTACAAAAAAACTGGTTTTAGAATCGGAACCGGAAAAAAAACCGAAACTGGTTTTTTTTTAACCGGTTTTTTTTATAACAGGTTTTTTTTAACCGGTTTTTTTTAACCGCCGGTTTTTATACCGGTTACTATTCTTGATTTCAAAAACCGGTTATTAACCGAACCAGTTATTAAAAAACCGGTTAAAACCGGAAAAAACCGGTTTTTTTGGGAAAAACCGGTTAAAAACCGGTCCCAACCGGTTATACCGGTTATTGTTTTGGACCTCAAAAACCGGTTATTAACCGAACCGGTTATTAAAAAAACCGGTTTTTATTTTGGGTGAAAAAAACCGGTTTTTTTTAACCGGTTTTTTAAAAACCGATTAACCGATTTGTACACCTCTAGGCACAACCCCATATAAGCTCGTCTATGGAAAAAGTTGTCACTTGCCGGTAGAAATAGCTCACAGAGCCTACTGGGCAATAAAAAACGTAAACTTAGACTAAGAAACTGCAGGTAAAAATCGATTCTGTCAAATGAATGAATTAGACGAATTAAGGAACTACGCATACTCTAACTCCGAAATTTACAAGGAAAGAATGAAAAATTTACATGATAGATATATTAAGTCTAATGAATTTCGGGTAGGAGATCAAGTTCTGGTGTTTAATTCACGACTTCGATTATTTCCGGGTAAACTAAAATCTAGGTGGTCAGGACCTTTTTCCGTCACCCATGTTTTTCCTCACGGTGCAGTAGAAATTAAAGCTCGAAATGGTATACCATTTAAAGTCAATGGCCAACGGCTAAAACTCTATCGAGGATCCATTGAGGATGAAGAGGAGGAGATCTCACTTCAAACGGTTGACGAATGAAAAGCATCCACATCATACCCGACATGTTACGAACAAACGAGTATACATCAAAAAAAGGGTAAGTCTTCTAACCATTTTTCGGAAAAATGGGGGCCTACACACGAGCACAAAAAAAAAACTAAAAACTTTTGCTCAGCACGAGGCCGTGTCGAGGCAACTGTCGGGATAAAACCCTCTTTTCATAACAGTTACCTCATTCCACACGCCCCGTTTTGCCGAAAACGCTCTGGTTCAAGGCGATTTTCCGCAGATTTTCGACGTTACCTCCACGTTTAACAACATCAAGGTATGATTCTATCATCATTAGTAGTTAGATTAGTTACTTGCATGTAGTTAAACATCCAAAATTTGGGGAAAAATCTAGGGTTCTTCAAGTTCATCCGGATCGAACTTCAAATTTTTGATGAAATCTGTTAGTATTAGTTTAGATTAGTATTATGGAAAGTAAATACACTTGTATTGTTGATAGATTTGTCCGATTTCTCACCAAAACCTCAAACCCTTGTTTTTTAACCGAAAAAGATGAAATTGGAAGGGTAAACGGGTTATTTTGGAAAAAACGATACTTAGGGTTTCATTTTCGGGGGAAACCGCACATACTTGGCCAAAAATTTTCAGATTTTCGGGACCGGGACGAAAAATGAAGTTTTTGGGTTACAGACATCTGGACACGGGGCCGCGCCCGCTGAACACGGGGCCGTGCCCGCTGAACACGGGGCCATGCCCAGCCCGCTGTTTGCAGTTTCTTTAAAAAATCTCATTGTTTCGTGCTGACTTTTGGTGTATTCTTTCAGATGGCAAAGTTCACAAGGTTCAACGCAAGTGAGCTCGATGCTAGGGCAAGATACGAAATACTTCAAACAAGACTCGAAGAGTACCCCAGGCGAGCATGCACGGACCTGTTAACCTTAGTAAACCAGCTGGACCGATTCAACAACATCATTACGGGACCACTAGCAGTTACATTGAACACTCGGCTTCGGTCGGTGCATCAATGCACCATGGAGTTCTACAGTACTTTCACCTTCACTTCAAGATGTGACCCGTTCGACAATGAAGGGGTTGCATTTCGGTGTGGCGGGACAAAGTACTCGATCTCTATGGCACAGTTTGGAGCTATAATAGGACTGTACGGGGAAGAGGAATCGGGAAACGAGGAAAATACCGGGGGATTACGAGACTTGGATGAAAATGAACGTCAAGCCGCATGGGCTCAAATCGGTGAAGGAATCTACAACCCTAGCAGCACCAAGAGTACTAAGCTGAGGGATCCGCTCTATCGCTACATTCACAGGCTCCTCACATACTCTCTTAACCAACGTCACGACAGTAGTGGCGTTGTAGGGTTGAAAGATTTGGTTGTCCTTCACTGTATCCACAACCGGAAGCCTCTCGATGTTCCATATCTCCTGTTACGCAACACGCATCTCAGCCGCCTTGCTCGCGCTCCAACACCTATCTTCTTTGGAGGGTGGGTGTACCGTCTTTTCAAGCATTTCACGCGAATTCCGAGGTCCTTTGAAAGAAGCCCATGGTCGGGACGAGTTGACTACCACATTTGCCGAGCCATGAACTTACTTTATGAGGCGGAAGACGGGTCGGTGAGCTTCCAAAGGACGCAAGGCTATGCATGGAACCCACAGGAGGCCCTAGTTCTTCACGCACCACCTCCCCACTACCAGTATCAACCCCATGGTGATCCGGGTCAATCCTCCTCACAAGGAGGCGGTTTTCCTAACTTTCAAAGCTTACATGATCTTTTGCAGGAAAACCTCATGTGTACCAGGAACACCTACAACCTCGCCAACAACACATACCACCGGGTTGGAGCTGTGGAACGCAACATCAACGATATACAAGACGATATCAGCAGCATCCGGGAGTATATGGCGGGGCATGGGGATGGAGGTGATGATAGCGATGAAGACATGGAGTAGGGGGTTTGAAGGAGCAGGAGCGGGTTGATGGCGAGCCCACAGGTTTAAGTCCCTTTATCTATCGAACAATTTGTGGCCTGCGTGCCAAGTGTTGAACAATTTACTTTCCTTGACTACTTTTATTTTCCGTTTTATTTTTCTTTTACTTTATCCTTGAGACAATTAACTATGGTAATGTAGGATGTTTGTGTTGCTTGGTGTGGTATTAAGTGATGAAACAGGTACAAACCAAGGCTTGGAGTGTTAAGCCTTAGCACTTATAAAGCCAGGATGGAAAAACCAGGGGAAGAAACCTGTTTTTCAGGCTTACAGACTGTCCACACGGGGACGTGTCCAGCCAACACGCCCCCGTGCTCACCTCCCAGGCCTGCTGTTTGGTTACTGTCCTGCAGATTTTTGTCAGACACGGGGCCGTGCCTAACCTACACGCCCCCGTGTTCGCCTTCTGCAAGTTTTCGTTACTGGCAGTTCACCACGGGGTCGTGTCCAGCGGACACGGGGCCGTGTCCAGACTGCCAGTAACATAAATTTTTGCTTTTAACACCATATTACACATCTAATCAACCAAAAAATTTATTTTTGGGACACATTGAGGACAATGTGTAATTTAAGTGTGGGGGGGAAGCTAAAACCTTGAAATTTTGCAAGTCCTAATAACAAGCCTTACACAAAACTCCATTGGAACCGCTAAACACCCCAAATTTTTCAAAAAAAATTCATTTTTTTTACTTGTCTAAAGTTTAAGTTAGGAATCCTAAGATTAATAAGGTTATATTTTTACAAATTTACAACCGAGAGCGTCGTGATAACAAGAACCAACATAAGAAAATTATGAAAAGGCATGACAAGCTTAGTTAAAATTTGATTATATATACTTGATCACATAGAAAAACCCATTCCCACAAAAAAGTGTGTTTTGAGCCTTTATTGAGCATACAAATTTACATCTTTAGACTAAATGCTCATTTTTCGTTTCTTGTGTGAATAGCCGCTTGGTTCTTACGACTCTAGAACTTGCCACGACGATTCATTCCCGGTCCTTACCAACTTAAACCCAAGTAAGTAAATGATGGAGGCATTAGGACTAACCATTTTTCTTTCTACACCATTATTTTTCAAATTTTTTACCACCTACCCAAAATCTCCCTAGTTAACCCCTTTGAGCCTAAACCTTTCATTTCTTTACCCTAAAAACCCTTTTACCCACTAAAACCCTTTTTATTTTTACCCTTTATTTTAGTAACAAGCTCGGTTTTTCGTGTGACTAAAAAAAATGAATGATGAAGTTAGAAATAAACAAACAAAGCTCTTAAAACAAAAAGCTTGTTTGGAGAAATACTTCAAAATAAAAAGTCACTAAAACAAAGTGTTTTACGAAAACCGACGCTTTTTACGCTTTTCGCCCTTTTCTACTAACCCATTCACCCACCTTTAGCCCAAGCCTTTACCCAAAAAAGTCCTCTTGATATTTACAAAGGTAACAAGTTAAAAAGGAGGAGGATTGATTGCTTGGCAAGCTTATGGTAGGAATAAGTTCCATGCCGCTCTCGAGTGATTCACTAAAATACACCTTCGGCCGAGTGTGAGTGATTTCTCCCGTGAGGTATGTGAACTTGTATATAAATGGAATTTTAAAAAAGGCATGTTATGCCCAAATAAGTAATTTCTCCTATGAAACGTTCTAAACAAATCATAACGAATAGGATTGTAAATAAATAAAAATAAAACCCAAAAAGATCTTGGATTCTCAACACTCTATGACAAGCCAAAACCTTCTCTTCTACCTATTCCATTTGGGAGTGTAAGCCACATATTAAAGAGTTTTGCTTGAGGACAAGCAAAAGTTCAAGTGTGGGGGTATTTGATGTGTGTAAAATGCAACATATAAATTACATCAAATGAGGCATAAAACTAACCCTTTTTAAGTACTAATGTTGGAAAAAGAGTGTTTTTGTCTTCCTTTTGTATTTTCAGGATGAAATGAGCTCAAATTCACAAAAGAAGCAAAAAGACAGCTAAATCTAACATAAATACAAGAAAAGGAACATAAGCGGACTGCCCGACCCCTCAACGGCATCCTCCCAAGCAAAATAGAGAAGGCAGAAGACTGAACACGCCCCGTGCTCAGCCAGCACGGGGCCGTGCCCAAGAAGCAGCAGAAAAGACAAACCTATAGAAGCTTCTATTGCCCACCACGGGGCCGTGTCCAGTGGGCACGGGGGCGTGGCGAAAGTACAGCAGGCGCATTAATTGTAATTGCAAATTACAATTAATGAAGAGAGAGATTGTCAGACGGGCACGGGGGCGTGTCTAGCGGACACGGGGCCGTGCCCAGCCTATAAATAGGAGTGTTTGGTTTCATTTCAACTCATCCCTTGGCACACCACCTCTCTCACACTTCATCCACCACCCACCACCATCACAACACCATCATCCACCACCATCATCCATTTTCCATCATAGAGTGTGTGAGTCGTCTCGGGATCCAATATTGATCGTAAGAGTTCTTGACAATCAAGGCCATGTTTGCCTAAGTCTCTTACATCACTTGGTGAAGACAAGTGTTTAGTATAATACTTTTTATTTTTAATCTTTTGCACTTTTTATTTGGTTTTGTATTAATGACTTTAATAACTAGTTACTTATGTTGAAGGTGATCTTTCCTTATCGTTTGTCCGTGGTGTCTTGGCATTATTTTACTGTCTATATAAAATAAAAGATTTTCACCATTCATATCTCCACGGTCTATATGGAGGTATGTTGGCTACCTGGTCGGGGGTTAAGGGAACGGTTTGGTAAGGGTCTTGCCCTTGTTCAGCGTTTAGAGGTCCTGCAAGGGACCTGGGTTAAATTTAGTAGGATCTCCTTCAATGCCCATAGGTATTGGATGGCGGGGATCCAAACTCTTTGACCCCCTCATAAGTTAACTACTATTAATACTATAACCCGGCTATTTAGGACTGTATCCCTGCTGACTCAGACTACTTAGTCGAGGGTAACGTCACCGCCAAAAGCGGGGCCTACCATAATTTGCATTAATAACTTAATTCATTATCTTCCAATAATCCAACCCTTTAGGATTGTATCCTTGCTGACTCAAACTACTGGGTTGAGGGTAACGTCGCCTTCAAAAGAGGGGCCTACTACAATAACTAAGATAATCTCTTAAACAAGTGCAAAAGTGCGAAAATAATCAAAGGTTATACTAATACACGAGTCGGATCCAAGTGATTCATCTTGTCTATCTGTTTTTATTTTTATCTTATTTTTCAGCATTTAGTTAGTTTTTATTTTCTTAGTTTAAAAACATTTTCTAACATTTTGATTTGATTAGACGTTGAGGATAAACCGGTACTAAAAGCTCTTGTGTCCTTGGACGACCTCGGTATGTTACCAACACTATACTACGTCCACGATGGGTGCACTTGCCCATATGTGTGTTTAGTGTTAGTAAATATCGTGTTTTATAAATTTAAAATTTGGCTAAAAGTGTAAAAAGGGCTTAAAATATACATCAAAAATATATTACACTACACGCACATCAAAGGACCACAAAACTACTTCACTAGGTGATAGTTTAAGTGTCGGGAAGTGTCTAAAACCCACATAAAGTGCAGAATTCTGCATATTTCAGCAAAATTCCGCAATTTAACAAGCTAGTTACATGCAAAAATATGGCAAAATGGTCCTGAATGCTTTCCTAAGTGTCGGGAATTAAAAGTGTCACAAAAGGTAACATAAAGATCACTAAACGGAATAGTTTGACACTTTAACGAACAGGTATCTAACCGAACAACCTGACACTACCCGAAACACTAAAATTATACTAGAAGCATTGTTTTATTATTTCTAAGCTAGTTATGATCCCCGAACACCCAAACATACTATATAACATAACATACACATAAACACTAAACTTTACACTTAAGATCCTAACTAGACACTTAACTTACCATTGAAAATAAACTAATACCCCCCCCCCCTTTCACATTTACGGTCACCAAGGGAGTGGCTCCACCTCCAAAATCTTACAAGATTTTCCCTAATCTTCCTTGATCTTACTTGGATCCTATAAAGATTATGTTGTGTACTTTACAAACACAAGAACCATTGGATAAAAGAGTTAGGGATTATAAGATGGACCAAAGACTCATCATTCTCACACCACACCCAACACCACAACTCTCTCCTTCTCGCTCTCCCCCCTACGGCCGAGAACAAGCACACACCCACCACCACCTTTCATCCACCATCCATCCATTCCAAGATCATTCTAAGGTGTAAGGAGCCATACAAGGGAGCTTGGTGCCTGTGGATCTTGAAGGACCTTCATCATTTGCTTTTATCCATCACTTTTGTCATCACCATCATCAAGTGTTCTTCCCTAGCCTTGTGCTAGTAGTAAGGCTCTTATGATCTCTTGATCTTTCATATATAGTTGGTTAATAAGTGATGAACATTGTTAAACATGATGAACATTAAAAGAC
This sequence comes from Helianthus annuus, assembly GCF_002127325.2. Taxonomy (NCBI): domain Eukaryota; kingdom Viridiplantae; phylum Streptophyta; class Magnoliopsida; order Asterales; family Asteraceae; genus Helianthus; species Helianthus annuus. The sequence continues at coordinate 56,452,840 of NC_035447.2, read as the reverse complement.
ATAATCATAAATCTCTAACATAAGCTTATAAACATATGAAATCTTGTTGATTTATGATTGTTTGCTTCTTGTTGATTGATTATTAGTGTTAGTGATGCTAGACATCATAAGTAACCTACTAGATTGTGATTAAACACATGATCTAGTAAGTTAAAGTGGTGATCTTGTGAAAGACCAAGATCATCATGCTTTATGTTACATGAACTTGAATGATAAAAGTTGTTTTCATAAGATGATGATTTAAACAAGATAAAAGTCTTGTGAGTTGATGATTTCTAAAATAGTTTTCCAAAGGAACCAAGGTAAATAACAAGATTTGCATAAACATTGTTTTAAGGAAAACCAATCATGTTTCTAGTATTGAAACAAGTATAAGAACACTTTGTTTACAAGAAAAATCCAAAAGAATGATTTTTGGAAAAATCATCTAGTAAGTTGTAAACACTTAAAACTTTTAAGAATGAGATCTTTAAAGAAATACACACACTTTAAAGGGTAACTAAGTCTACTAAAACATACTACCAAGTTACTACAAGTTTTTATGAAAACTCAAGTTCATGATCATTATGTAGATAGCTTTGTTTTAGCACTTGGTAAGTGTAGATTGATTGTTGATTGTTTGGGATGATTTTTGAAAAGAAAATGATATGCTTTAATAGCATGGACACCTCCATTTTTAGGGGGAAACTATGGCGAAATTTTCTAAAAATACAAACACTTAGAAAAATATTTTTAAACAAATATTTACAAGTATGTTTAAACTATGGTTTTCAATATAAACTTTGCCATAGATCTTGTTACAAAAATAAAATTATCGGGGGTTGGTTTTTTATAAATAAAAATGGATAAATATGTATTTAGAATATATATTTTACTTTAATAACACATTGTGTGTGATTATTTATGTACTTGGTGTAATAGTTATGTTATTTTAGGATCTAAAGTAATATAACTTAACAAAATACCAAGAATTTACAATCCAAAATAATAAATATATAAGTTACACACTTAATATTGTGAAATCGAATGCAAGAACGTAACTTACAAATATTCCGGAAAATACCGTTACAAATATATTTTTGGCAAATATTATTTTGGATGCAAGAAACGAGAATATGATTTTTATTATTATTACAAAGTATATCATATTTTCGACAAGGAGAAAATATATTATTTTTGAAAGTTAAAATATATTTTCTTGAGTACTTAGAAGATATATGATTTTTGAGAAAAATATATATATATATATATTCTTGAAATACATTATTTTTAGACAAAATAAGTTTATATATATTTTCTAAGTAAGACTTGAAAATATATCATTTTGGAAATATATTGGCATATTTTTATTTGGAATAATACATCGGAATACGACGCCAATACGTGGCAAGTTATACAAATACAAGAATACGAAAATACGTGTATAAGATACCCCCATCCTTGGGAAGGAAATACGAAAAAAATACTTGAGAAGTATTATTACAAAATATTGTTTAAACAATTATTCCAAAACTAAATATAATTTAAAGTTAAAATACTAAGGCAAGGCATGGCCTGTTAGTCTAATAGATATTAGTACATTATAGGGAGTCGTGTTTGTCACACCCCAACCGATGGCGGAATCATCGGGGCGTGGCACTGAGCGAAATAGATTGTCCAGAAGTTTCCACAACAACTATCATTACCATTTAGTTTAATTAATACGTCCCATACCGTATCCCAAATAGTAAACAAATTATTACAGATAACAACTAGTCAAATATTCTGTTCCGACAACTCAGATTCAAATATAAATATAAAAATTGTTCAATTGCCTCTAGAGACTCGATCTACAAGATCTATAGACAACTATGCTCTAGACGCTTATTCTAAGCTCGTCTTCCTAGCAGATAAGCATCCTAATTGCCTGTCACATACGTTAAAATAAAGTCAATACATAAAATGTAAAGGTGAGCATACAAGTTTGATAATAGCATATAGAGTTCGAAATAGTTTACGCATAACCAGCACGTACACAGAGGAAAACGATGCATGTTAATTATCGACATGGATCTATCGATACCAATGACTGCGGGTTGACTGTTCGAGACAGTTCGCAATACATGGTTACCACCGTAATCCATGCAAGTAAATGTCCTTAACAACCCCCGTGTGAACGGGTGCTGAGTCCAAACTATAGTACTACGTCGTTAAGGCAGGTAGACAGCGTTCCACGTGTAAACATAACAACAAGCATTCATTTAATCACGTAATACATGCAGAACGGTTAGCGTTTAAATAATTGAGTAGTGTGTTCGATTGTGATTTTAGATAAGTAACGTATGTAACACCCAAAAGTGCTAAAGCAAAAAGGGTTCGAGTATACTCACCGCGATTGATTGATGGATTGAAGGGAGCGCTTGAGAGTAGGGTTAGCCTGAATAGTTCGATAGTATAACGATGAGTAACACGCCAAATGGAAACAAGTGATGATGGGTCGAACAGCCTGGTCGATCGAACTGCAGGTTCGATCGAACGGGTTGTTCGTTCGGTTAGACAGTCCGTTCGGACAACCTGTTCGATCGGCCGGTAGGCTCGATCGGTTGGACTGTTCGAGTGGATTGTTTCTTCCTTTGAGTAGGATGTGTTTATGTATGATGGCTTGTCCTTTTGAAGTTTTCGTTGTAGTATTTGAGAACATTGAAGTGTTCTTACCTTTCAAGTCGATCGATCGAACGGTCTGTTCATTCGGCCAGCCTAACTGATCGGTTAGACACTTCAGTAGTGTGTCCTCAGCAGGATTTCACCTGATCGAACAGCATGTTCGATCGGGTGGCACTCCAATACATCGAACAAGTTGAAAATCGATTAAGTGTTGAAGCATAGTATCTCATGATCCGAAGAGTAATTCAACGCAAACCATAGTTCGGTCGAACAGCACTTCGTTTAATACTAGACTTCATGAAATTGTTAAAGTGTGGGGCCATGTGCTAGCCGATCGGCTGGCCTGGTCGATCGGCTTACATGTCCGATCGGTTGGGCTGTTCGTTCGAACAGCCTGTTCGATCGGTCAGCATTCTGACCTGGTCGGCCTGTTCGTCTAACACTTGGCTGTTCTGATTGTTTGACGTTATATCAAGGTATTTTGATAACGAGCTGAACCATGGTACCTTCGTTCTTACTTGTTTCCCCTGGTCGGACAGGAATCACCCAAGTCCGGCCGGTGAACGTTTCGGAACAGTAGTTTAACGTTTAACCCGAAATCGGTGAACCTCGTAGATAGAATCCGAATCTTGAACCACACAACCATTAGAATGATTAGTGAGTCGGCTCAAGCTCCGTTTCTACCAGTTTGAAGGCATTGAGTGTAAAAGAGTTGAAAGAAAGTTGGAAATCCTTCTTTCAATCCTTCACACCATGTAAATGTTCAGATCTGTTATAGATCTTAGTTTGTTTCTGTGGAAATCGGCTAGATCCAAGTGATTCTTGGTGGATTGAGGCCAAAACATGAAGTTCTTGAAGAACACCATGATGACATCATCATAGAACACTTAGATCTTGATGATTTCACGGTTAGAAATCAAGATTTGAAAGGTAGAAAGTTGTAGGAGTGTGCATAGATAAAAAAACGTACAAGATTTAGGATGAAATCTTACCGGGATTGAGAGAAATCTGAGAAATAGTGAAGAGCATGAGCTGGTCGGTTAGAGGGTTTCCAAAAGTGGAAAGAATGACAATGACAGGCCTATTTATAGGCTTCCAAAAGGGGAAAGAGCTGGTCGATCGGCCAGGCATCCCGATCGGACAGCCTGCTCGATCGGACAGTCCGTCCGATCGGCTGGGCTGTTCGATCGGCTAGGAGCCTGATTGATTCACAGCCTGCTTTGAGCATTCGGTGCGACGATTTCTGATATTTCGATTTCGACTGAAGACGATACGAATACGATAGAGTTTCCTATTCAAATTACTTTTAATCCCAACCACTATATCTACATACAAGCATCTATATTTCACACTATCATTCATCATAATTCGATTTCGATTGAGTTCGATTGAGTTTCGAGTTTCGATTCGATTGATCACCACACATAACATAAAGTAAACACGCACAGGTAACACGTAAGGCACACATACACGTAATATAACACCAAATTCGCATAATTCGAGTTTCGAGTTCGATTGATGATTCGATTAGCTTGATTATTGATTTATTAACTTTATCGCATTGTTACTTCCTACGATTCACAGTCGTAAAGCGTTTCGCGTCGATTAAACATTCGATTCGTTCGATTACTTTGATTAACAACACTTACTCCACATAATACAAGTAATAAAACATAAAATAGACTAATTACAGTCAAAGAAGTCAGACTTGACTTGGACTTAGACTTTGACTTTGACATTAGGTAACACGGGGTGTTACAGCCTCCCCTTGTTTAGGGAATTTCGTCCCGAAATTAGGCTGAAAGCTGCACAGCTCCGTGAATGATCTTACCAATTTCTCGCTTCAGATCCTCATTTAAACAACTGCGGGTACTTAGCCTTTATGTCGCTTTCGAGTTCCCAAGTGAACTCTGCGCCTCGTTTGCCTTCCCATCGGACTTTCACGATAGGGATGCGCGAGCGTCTGAGTTGCTTGGTTTGGCGATCCATGATTTCGACAGGCTTTTCCACGAAAAGCAGCGTTTCGTTGACTTGAAGGTCGTCGAGAGGTACAATCAGATCATGATCAGCTAGGCATTTTCGGAGGTTTGACACATGGAAAGTCAGGTGGACGTTACTAAGTTCCTCTGGTAGTTCGAGTCTGTAGGCGACTTTTCCGATCCTTTCCAGAATCTTAAAAGGTCCAACATATCGAGGCGCTAGTTTCCCTTTCTTGCCGAATCTGACCACACCCTTCCAAGGTGATACCTTTAGGAGTACATAGTCGCCAACGTCAAATTCAAGAGGCTTGCGACAAGTTGTCTCGAATCTGGAGGATTTTGTCAGTCGTCTCTTGTAGTAGCTCGGGACCAGTTAGTTGCGAATGACCGATCTCGTGCCACACAATAGGTGAACAACATCTTCTTCCATATAAGGCCTCGAATGGTGTCATTTGTATGCTGGCATGATAACTGTTGTTGTATGAGAATTCGACCAACGGTAGGTATTTGTTCCAACTACCACCGAAGTTTATGACACACGCGCGGAGCATGTCTTCAAGAGTACGGATTGTTCTTTCAGTTTGTCCGTCGGTTTGCAGATGGAATGCGGTACTTAGGTTAAGCAACGTACCGAGAGCTGCTTGAAACATTTCCCACAATCGCGAAGTAAACCGAGCATCACGGTCTGAAATGATGTCACGAGGCGTACCATGATTACAAATGATCTCGTCGGTGTAGATTCGGGCTAGTCGTTCTACCTTGTAGTCTTCCCGTATTGGCAAAAAGTGGGCTGATTTGGTCAAGCGATCAACTATAACCCAAATGCTGTCATTACCTGATGGCGTGGGCGTAAGTTTGGTTATGAAATCCATAGCTATACTCTCCCACTTCCATATAGGGATTGGAGGTTGTTCGAGTAAGCCAGAAGGTCGTTGATGTTCAGCCTTAACTCTCGCACAAGTCAGGAAACTTCCAACATAAAGAGCGATATCCCGTTTCATGCCCGGCCACCCGTACTTATAACGAAGATCCTGGTACATTTTATCGGCACCGGGATGAATAGAATATCAGGATTTGTGACCTTCGTCCATTATAATCTTTCGCAAATCGGTCCGCTTAGAGATCCAAATTCGATCCAGATAATAGAAAATCCCATTTGCTTTGCTTACCAGCTGAGCTCCATCGTGATAGATCCTCTCTTTCTTCAAAGTGTGTTCGTTAAAACAAGCATGTTGGGCTTCGCGGATGAGGGTTTCGAGATCATGCTGGGCTTGGGTATTGCGAATACTGAGCAAATAACTCCGTCTGCTGAGCGCGTCGGCAACAACATTTGCTTTGCCTGGGTGATAATGAATCTCACAGTCGTAATCGTTAAGAAGTTCTACCCATCGGCGTTGACGCATGTTAAGTTCTTTCTGATTAAAGATGTGTTGTAAACTCCTGTGATCGGTGAAGATCATACACTTGGTACCATACAGGTAGTGTCGCCAAATCTTCAATGCAAAAACAACTGCGCCTAGCTCGAGATCATGGGTCGTATAGTTCTTCTCATGGATTTTGAGCTGACGAGATGCGTAAGCTATAACCTTGTCCCGTTGCATGAGAACACAGCCAAGACCAAGGTTGGAAGCATCACAATAGACAATGAAATCGTTGTTTCCGTCGGGCAATGTGAGAACATGAGCATTGCAAAGCATATGCTTGAGGGTTTGAAAAGCAGACTCTTGTTCGGTTCCCCAAACAAAAGGCTTGTCTTTATGAGTAAGGGCGGTAAGCGGCACAACGATCTTAGAGAATCCTTCGATAAATCATCGATAATAGCCTGCTAGTCCGAGAAAAGAACGAACTTCAGACGGGTTCTTAGGCGTAATCCAGCTCTTAACTGCTTCAATCTTCGCGGAATCGACATGAATACCTTGACTATTAACGATGTGACCCAGAAATTGAACCTCCTCCAGCCAGAATTCGCACTTGGAGAACTTGGCGTAGAGTTGATTCCCTTGGAGTAGCTCGAGAACCAAACGTAGATGTTGCGCGTGTTCGGCTTTCGATTTAGAATAGATCAAGACATCGTCGATGAACACGATGACGAAACGGTCTAGAAATGGCTTACACACGCGATTCATCAGATCCATGAAAACCGTGGGTGCGTTGGTTAAACCAAAAGGCATAACAACGAATTCATAGTGGCCGTATCGAGTACGAAAAGCGGTTTTGGGGATGTCTTCCTCTTGAATGCGCAATTGATGATATCCTGAACGTAGATCGATCTTCGAGAAACACTTGGCACCTTGCAGCTGATCAAATAAGTCATCGATTCGAGGCAAAGGGTAACGGTTCTTGATGGTTAACTTATTCAACTCCCAATAGTCGATGCACATCCTGAACGACCCATCCTTCTTTTTAACGAAAAGGATTGGTGCGCCCCAAGGAGAGGTGCTCGGGCGAATAAAGCCTTTTTCAAGTAACTCCTGGAGTTGGTTCGAAAGTTCCCGCATTTCGGACGGCGCGGGTTGATATGGGGCTTTGGCAACAGGGTTAGCTCCAGGAATAAGGTCGATACGAAAATCGATATCACGACTTGGCGGTAGTCCATGAAGATCATCAGGGAATACCTGAGGAAATTCTCGGACCACTGGTACGTCTTTGACTTCGGCCTTCTTTTTCTTTTCCTTCTCCGCTACTACAATGTTGGCCAAGAAAGCTCTGTATTTGTAACACCCCGAAAACGGGTTTGGTAATCAAACCACGTTTATATTAAAAGACGGGTAATTTACCTTTAGTGGTAAAAGTAACCCGGTGAATATTGGGATTATTAAATAAACAAGAATTTACTAACTAGGAATTTTAACCTAGTTAGCTAATAGTCTAGAGATAACTTATAATAGGGTTAAAATTTAGCCAAACTATAAGTTATACAAAAGTGGAGGGACCTAAGTGGTAGAACTAGAAACTAGAATTTAATAAAACAAATAAAAATAAACCAAACACCCCAATTAGAGGTGTCTGGTCGATCAGAGAAGAGAGCAGGTCGATCCCCACTCTTCAAAACCCTAGAACTTCACTAAACTTGCAAATTGAAGGTCCAATTCAGTCTAAAATCGAAATTAAAGCATGGATTATTGATCCTCATCACAAGAGGATTAAAAGGTATGTAAAATTTGATGAAAACTCTTAGCTTGAAATTCTCATGAAATTGGGAATTTCTGAATTTATGGTTGCATGTGTATGTTATGATGATTTAGGAACAACTATAGTGTCTAGGGACAAACCCTAGACAAACACAAGCTGAAATCATGTGAAATTTTAGTGAAAACTATAATCACCATTGTAGGTGATTAGTGAGTTATGTGGAATTTGATGAACACTAGGAAATAGATTGTTGATCTAGTGTAAATTGACAATTTTGAAGTGATTTCGAAAATTATAGAAGTTAACCACTTTGTAAGATGGTTGATTTATGTGAAATTAGGGCTAAGAGATAAGCTAGAGATTTGATAAATAAACATGCAAAATTCTGCCCTTAAAGTGTTTGTTGAAATGCCTCAAAGAAGGCTCGAAACTAGAATTTTTGTAGTTAAAACACCTAGTTGTGATGTTTTGGCTATTATGCAAAATGTGATTAAAAAGAGTTCCAAATGTGATGAACGTGGTTAGAACTTTGGTTAAAACGGTGGTCTAAAGATAACGCCTATCAGGTAATTAAAGAATGCTAGAACTAGATGATGAACTCGAATATGCAATTAGTATACTAATGGGCATTTGACTTTTAAAAAGTCATACTGACCTATAATTCGATAAACGGTAAATTTTGATATAAAATGTGTAAGGTGGAATAATCGTATTAAATTATGATTAAACTAACCACCTTGAAAACGAATGATGATAGTTTGACTCTTGACAAGCTAGAAGGAGACTTGGACAAGGAACGGGTTAAACGGTTCGTGTATGGGAAAAAGAGCATAACCGGAGGCAAGGTAAGCGACGCTTACATCCTTTTTGTAGAATATGCATTATTTTGTAAATTACTAATGCGATTAGTGTAATATCCGAATTAAGGGTTCCGACGCTATTAACATGAGTCGGAACAAACAAAAATGATAAAAACCATGTATTATGGTAAAAAGAGGCGAAACGGTAATTTGGTCATGTAATGACTAATAACTAAGAAGTTTTCTTAAGATTATTTTAAATGCAACTAATAACGAGAAAATGAGTAAGAATGGAAATTTAGTCAAGTATTGGCTAAAGTAAATTAGAGTTAAAAAGGGGCACCCGTGGCGTAAGCCGAATGGGTGAAAACATAAGAAAGGTGTTTAAGAGAAAAAGGGGTCTAGTAGCAAAAATCCGAAATGGGTCGGATGAACAAATTGGCAATTAATAACCATGTTTTGCTACTTATGAAAATGCCTAGTCTTATAGGCCAAACGGGTCAAATGGTGTGATAACACCATTTGACAATATCGACTAATATGGTTGTCAAGTCTTATGCTAACAGGACCGATTAGCAAATCAGATAATTTCGTCACTATTGATTGTGTGATAATGAAAACAAGGTATAAAACGGGTCTACTTGTTGATCCGGGCCAGGTACGCATATTCATGTTGTAGTTTAAATTGCTATTTTGGTCGAATAAATGGGAAAGAGAATCTTTCGTAGTAAAAAGAACAAAATCGACCCAAACGCCCTTGTTGGCTAATTCGAACAAACAACCTTTAAAAGTTGTTTGGAAACGAGTTCTATGATTAGGTAAATACTTAGAATAAGTATAGAAGCTGAAAGAGGTATTATTTTTAGTTAAATGGCACTATTAGAGTTTTGCCGTAAAATATGGATTCTAGAGGTAAAATTTGGGTTATATAAGATCACCACAAGAAACCCACTTTAATACAGTCGAGGTGGGATATTATAGGGTAAGAAATGTGGTGATGGTATACTAGAAGCAATCGAAAAGCGTTTTTTTGGCTCGAAAGTGCGTATATACCCTTAACGGGTCAAAATAAACATTTGAGTAATAACGGGTTCAAAAATGTATGTAAACCGGGATTTTGAACCTCTTATAATAAATAACAATGAATTTATGGAATTTATAAGAAATCGGAGTCAAATAAATATGATTGTTTGACAAATACAAGAATGGGTCAAAATTGGGTAAAAGGGCGATAAGCCGAAGACTTAAAGGTCTGAATTTTTGTTAAACCGAATGTTGGATTTTAACCTCTAAAGGTGAGGAATCAAATTAGAATCACGTAGGAAGAAACGGTAGGTCAAACGGACAAGCGGTTTGAAAGATACGAAAGTTTTCGTGTCAAAATGCGGCAAAATGGAAAGGATGGATGCAGGGGCCGCCGTAACTTACGGTGCCACCGTAAGTTACAGTTGAGCCAAAAATGCTACGGTAGGATACCCCTGATTTACGGTAGGGGAAATGAGGATTCAGGGGCCACCGTAACTTACGGTGCCACCGTAAGTAACGGTGGAGGCCAGAAATCAATTGTTTGTTGTGGATCAAGATTTAAATGTTGGATTTTCTTGATTTCCTTGTTATATTAGTTAATTAATTATCAAAACTGACCTTTAAGTTGGTTTTGATCACAGGTGGATGTCGAGAGTCCCGGATGAAGATCGAGCATCGAGCAAGAACCGAACACACATTAAACAAAGCTTCCGCAACGTTGTTTTGTCGTTATTCTAAGCGGCGAATTAAATCACATTATGTTTATCACTTAAATTGTAAAAGTTTTTAACAAACCCGTATTTCCGATGTATATGTAATCTTAAATTACATGATTATTTTCGCAAAATATACGTTAAACCTTGATTTACAAGAACGGGTGTTACAAGTTGGTATCAGAGCCTTGGTTTAAGAGATTCGAGTATGGTGGGGAGGAACCATGCTTGGACTTAAACCTTATGCTCTTGACAAAGAATAGTGTTCGGTTCGAGGCTTGATCGCAAATCCGGTAAGTGCATGTATGCTAATGGTTTAGCGTATTAAAGTGTTGTAGACAACACATAGGGTCACCGTGTAATACACGCTACCCCAATTAAATGATTGATATAGTTGACAAAAATACGCGCGTTGACGTGTATAGTAGAAAAAGCCTTGTATTATAATACAGGAGATTATTGAAGTTGATATTACTAACTTTTGTGAATATCTTGATTGAAGGATACTTGCATTTAAAGATGACAAGAGTTGAACAAATTAAGGATATGATAGAGGAACGGTCCGAAGTATGACGATAGGAGCATGCTCACTAAGGACTAAATCGCGTAACGACCGCAAACAAGGTTAATGGCAAGAAACGCCCGTTGGGGCAAGCATTACCAGGTGCGTGTTTTTAAATATAATCGCACAATTAGCAATATGCAACAAACATGTAGAGAATGATCATTGCATAGGTAAATTAGAAACTTGGAAAAAACCTGAACAGAAATACATATCCAGGATATAATTTCCAAGAAAACCGAATAGAGGCGTTACTTACATAGGGCGTGATGTGAAAACTATAAAAAGGTCGCGTATGTCATGTGTTAAATCGCTTACTCTGGCCAAGTAAGTAGTGGCATATGATACCATGAGTTTCTTATAGCGGACACATTTACATCCGATGTAGTAAGGGCGGAGTGAATGGGACTAATTAAAAAGTACCCAAATGAATCAGATAAGCAAAATGTTTGATAATAATGTAAACGCACAACCGAGTGGCGGAAGCGTATTACATCAGGATAATGAGCCCGAATGAAGGGACAAAGAAGCATGTAAAATGATTCAGACAAGTATTGGGAGGGAGTGTACTTACACTCGAACCCAGAAAACACAAGCATGAAAAGTGATTTAGACAAGTATTGGGAGGGAGTGTACTTACACTCGAACCCAGAAAACGGAAGCTGTAAAATGATTTAGACAAGCATTGGGAGGGAGTGTACTTACACTCGAACCCGGAAAATGCAAATATGTCCCTTAACGGGTCGTTTTTTTTTTGTAAAACGTCAAACTTAAAGACAAAGTCGGAATATAAAAATGAAGCGAGGTCTTAATGCATACCGGGAGGGTTGCAATAATAACGACTTCAGTAAAACACCCGGTGGATGGGTAAGAATTAAACACATGCGTAAACCAAGAGACGTGAACGCGGGTTGAAAAATCAAAGTAACTTGGATTACGAGTTAGGAATATAAAATCTCGTATATAGAAATTGTGAGTAAATATGTTCAACTATTCAAAGTCGAATGGGTTGAATAAAGAATAAAGTTGATTGTTTATTAAGTGATGGATTTCACATTAATAGGTCAAACATGTTGAATACAATATAACGCCGAATGGCACAAATGAGCGCTAGCCAGATAAAGGTAGCGTTAAATGCAAGAGAATAATGAGCCCGGTAATGGGATATAACCAAATAAGAATAAATTAGGGACTGTCAATATCCTGGTATGGATAATTGACAAAAATTAAAGAGAAGATCCTAAAACTAAAACTTCGGTTTTAGTAAGAAATAATGTTTTTACAAACATAAATTCTGATAGGAATTTAAATAGTAAGCATGAAAGATACAAGTCTTGACACTGATAGGCGCAAGACGATATATTCGAAAAGTGATATTTTCGAAAATGAATTTTGATATAAATTAAACATGATGTAACACAATCACGGTCAAGAAATGTAATGTGAAGTAGAATCACATTATAACCAAGCAAGCGGTAAAAAGTAACTGGACTAATAAGTCTAGTTAGCGAGACCGGTTAAGGCCAGCAATTCAAATCAATAAAATTTGGCTTGCTTGTAAGCGATGGATTCGGTATAACTAAACCGAATGAATAAATCTGAAAACAAAAGAAATTATTACTGAAAGTGAAATATTTCACTAAAGACCTTTAAACGGGTTAAAGTAACGGATTCATAAAGAATTCGATATTATATGAAAGCAATGGATATCGCTAAGTTAACTAAACCAGTGGAAATAACGAGATTACGTTATTTCAAGTTGCACTATGTCGTATGAGTAAAGTAGACAATTAGTAACTGAAAAGATGTTGTCGTACTTTTCTGGTAATACTAACTATTGGATAAAAGAACAAGTAATGTGTAAAAGATTTCGCGGATCGGATACATTGGGTTAAACTCAATAAATTATGTAAGAAAAGGTTTCGAGGACGAAACCTCTTTAAGGGGGGTAGACTTGTAACACCCCGAAAACGGGTTTGGTAATCAAACCACGTTTATATTAAAAGACGGGTAATTTACCTTTAGTGGTAAAAGTAACCCGGTGAATATTGGGATTATTAAATAAACAAGAATTTACTAACTAGGAATTTTAACCTAGTTAGCTAATAGTCTATAGATAACTTATAATAGGGTTAAAATTTAGCCAAACTATAAGTTATACAAAAGTGGAGGGACCTAAGTGGTAGAACTAGAAACTATAATTTAATAAAACAAATAAAAATAAACCAAACACCCCAATTAGAGGTGTCTGGTCGATCAGAGAAGAGAGCAGGTTGATCCCCACTCTTCAAAACCCTAGAACTTAACTAAACTTGCAAATTGAAGGTCCAATTCAGTCTAAAATCGAAATTAAAGCATGGATTATTGATCCTCATCACAAGAGGATTAAAAGGTATGTAAAATTTGATGAAAACTCTTAGCGTGAAATTCTCATGAAATTGGGAATTTCTGAATTTATGGTTGCATGTGTATGTTATGATGATTTAGGAACAACTATAGTGTCTAGGGACAAACCCTAGACAAACACAAGCTGAAATCATGTGAAATTTTAGTGAAAACTATAATCACCATTGTAGGTGATTAGTGAGTTATGTGGAATTTGATGAACACTAGGAAATAGATTGTTGATCTAGTGTAAATTGACAATTTTGAAGTGATTTCGAAAATTATAGAAGTTAACCACTTTGTAAGATGGTTGATTTATGTGAAATTAGGGCTAAGAGATAAGCTAGAGATTTGATAAATAAACATGCAAAATTCTGCCCTTAAAGTGTTTGTTGAAATGCCTCAAAGAAGGCTCGAAACTAGAATTTTTGTAGTTAAAACACCTAGTTGTGATGTTTTAGCTATTATGCAAAATGTGATTAAAAAGAGTTCCAAATGTGATGAACGTGGTTAGAACTTTGGTTAAAACGGTGGTCTAAAGATAACGCCTATCAGGTAATTAAAGAATGCTAGAACTAGATGATGAACTCGAATATGCAATTAGTATACTAATGGGCATTTGACTTTTAAAAAGTCATACTGACCTATAATTCGATAAACGGTAAATTTTGATATAAAATGTGTAAGGTGGAATAATCGTATTAAATTATGATTAAACTAACCACCTTGAAAACGAATGATGATAGTTTGACTCTTGACAAGCTAGAAGGAGACTTGGACAAGGAACGGGTTAAACGGTTCGTGTATGGGAAAAAGAGCATAACCGGAGGCAAGGTAAGCGACGCTTACATCCTCTTTGTAGAATATGCATTATTTTGTAAATTACTAATGCGATTAGTGTAATATCCGAATTAAGGGTTCCGACGCTATTAACATGAGTCGGAACAAACAAAAATGATAAAAACCATGTATTATGGTAAAAAGAGGCGAAACGGTAATTTGGTCATGTAATGACTAATAACTAAGAAGTTTTCTTAAGATTATTTTAAATGCAACTAATAACGAGAAAATGAGTAAGAATGGAAATTTAGTCAAGTATTGGCTAAAGTAAATTAGAGTTAAAAAGGGGCACCCGTGGCGTAAGCCGAATGGGTGAAAACATAAGAAAGGTGTTTAAGAGAAAAAGGGGTCTAGTAGCAAAAATCCGAAATGGGTCGGATGAACAAATTGGCAATTAATAACCATGTTTTGCTACTTATGAAAATGCCTAGTCTTATAGGCCAAACGGGTCAAATGGTGTGATAACACCATTTGACAATATCGACTAATATGGTTGTCAAGTCTTATGCTAACAGGACCGACTAGCAAATCGGATAATTTCGTCACTATTGATTGTGTGATAATGAAAACAAGGTATAAAACGGGTCTACTTGTTGATCCGGGCCAGGTACGCATATTCATGTTGTAGTTTAAATTGCTATTTTGGTCGAATAAATGGGAAAGAGAATCTTTCGTAGTAAAAAGAACAAAATCGACCCAAACGCCCTTGTTGGCTAATTCAAACAAACAACCTTTAAAAGTTGTTTGGAAACGAGTTCTATGATTAGGTAAATACTTAGAATAAGTATAGAAGCTGAAAGAGGTATTATTTTTAGTCAAATGGCACTATTAGAGTTTTGCCGTAAAATATGGATTCTAGAGGTAAAATTTGGGTTATACAAGATCACCACAAGAAACCCACTTTAATACAGTCGAGGTGGGATATTATAGGGTAAGAAATGTGGTGATGGTATACTAGAAGCAATCGAAAGCGTTTTTTTGGCTCGAAAGTGCGTAAATACCCTTAACGGGTCAATCTAAACATTTGAGTAATAACGGGTTCAAGAATGTATGTAAACCGGGATTTTGAACCTCTTATGATAAATAACAATGAATTTATGGAATTTATAAGAAATCGGAGTCAAATAAATATGATTGTTTGACAAATACAAGAATGGGTCAAAATTGGGTAAAAGGGCGATAAGCCGAAGACTTAAAGGTCTGAATTTTTGTTAAACCGAATGTTGGATTTTAACCTCTTAAGGTGAGGAATCAAATTACAATCACGTAGGAAGAAACGGTAGGTCAAACGGACAAGCGGTTTGAAAGATACGAAAGTTTTCGTGTTAAAAAGCGGCAAAATGGAAAGGATGGATGCAGGGGCCGCCGTAACTTACGGTGCCACCGTAAGTTACGGTGGAGCCAAAAATGCTACGGTAGGATACCTCTGATTTACGGTAGGGGAAATGAGGATTCAGGGGCCACCGTAACTTACGGTGCCACCGTAAGTTACGGTGGAGGCCAGAAATCAATTGTTTGTTGTGGATCAAGATTTAAATGTTGGATTTTCTTGATTTCCTTGTTATATTAGTTAATTAATTATCAAAACTGACCTTTAAGTTGGTTTTGATCACAGGTGAATGTCGAGAGTCCCGGATGAAGATTGAGCATCGAGCAAAAACCGAACACACATTAAACAAAGCTTCCGCAACGTTGTTTTGTCGTTATTCTAAACGGCGAATTAAATCACATTATGTTTATCACTTAAATTGTAAAAGTTTTTAACAAACCCGTATTTCCGATGTATATGTAATCTTAAATTACATGATTATTTTCGCAAAATATACGTTAAACCTTGATTTACAAGAACGGGTGTTACAGTATTCCTTGCGGAGACACTTGCTAGCTTGGATTCATGTCATGAGCTTGAGACCTTTCAAAGCTGTTTCACCGTATACACATAATAGATCACCATTCGATAGCGAGAATCGAATCATTTTATCAAAGCACACAACTTCAGCATGGTTTTCGCGAAGAAAGTCCATGCCTACTATGATATCAAAGCTTCCGAGCTGCATTAGAATAAGGTCGATAGGGAAGATATGATTGTTGAGCTCGAGAGTACAATCACGGAGAACAGAGTTAACGGTGACAGTTCTTCCAGTAGCGACTTGAACTTCGAATGACGAGGGGAGATAAGAGCGCTTACGACTAAGGAGCTTCTTGAATTCAAACGACACAAAGCAGTTATAGGCTCCAGTATCAAACAAACATGATGCATAAATACCATTCACAAGGAACGTACCATTAACCACGTTGTTGTCAGCCTGGGCTTGACGGGCATTGATGTTGAAGGTTCTGGCACGGGCTGCTTGTTGCTGCTGCTGCTGCTGTTGGGGCTCTTGTTTCACCACCCTGTTCGGGCACATGTTTGCAAAATGGTTAGGATCACCACATGTAAAGCAGACTCAAGCATTGACCGCGGGTGCTTGAGCTGCGTGTTGGCCTTGAGGGGCTGGGAGTAGAGCTTGAGGAGCGGCGGCAGGAGCTGCGGTGTTATGGGGACCATAGCGACAGTTCGCAGTGAAATGACCGTAGAGATTGCAGTGAGCGCAGAAACGACAGGCGATTCCCACCGGATGATGGTATGAGCATGTCGGGCAGAGCGGGTGGGGACCTGTGTAAGCACGCTTTGCTAGCAGTGCATTGGTCACTGGAGCTGGTCGGTGATGAGACTGCTGCTGAGCCTGTACGGCTTGTAGAGGAGCAGCAGTTGTTGTAACAGCACAGTTCTTGTTGCTGGAGCTGATGTTGTTGTGCTTCTTCTTTCGGCGTGATGACTTGGATGACTGAGCAGTGGAGTCGGCGGTCGGTACAGTAGTAGCTTGATGCAGGGACTTTGATGGCTTATTCCAGAAACCAGACTTTACCCGCTTGTCATTGATCTCGGCAGCAAGCAAGTAGGTTTCCTCAATTGATGATGTCTTGGCGGCGTGAAAAAAGTCGGCAACACAATCAGGTAGAGCTCGAATGTACTTCTTGATGGCCATGTCTGGCGTCTTGACTTGATCGGGACAGATAATGCTAAGCTACTTGAAGCGGGCAGTTAGAGCAGCGTTGTCTCCGTCCTTCTGCTTGATGTTCCAAAACTCATCCTCCAGCTTTTGGCGTTCATGAGGAGGGCAGAATTCGTCCAGCATGGTGGCCTTCAGCTCATCCCAAGTCAGCTCATAAGCTGCATCATTCCCGCGTTTGTTTCGTTCGGCCGTCCACCAGTCTAAAGCTCGGGACTGGCAGACACCGGTCACATTGAGGGTACGGAGATTTTCAGGACAGCTGCTTTGGCGCAGAGTGACTTCAACCGAATCAAACCATTGAAACATGGCGGTAGGGCCATCTTCTCTGGTAAACTCTTTTGGTCCGCATGCCTTAAACTGTTTGAAGCTGAAAACGGTCTTGTTAGCATCTTTAGGAGCATCGGTTCACGACTCCTCAGACGATTTGCTGACGTTTTCGTACACCTCGCTCACAGCTTTTGCCACTTGCTTGGCGATGATAGCAGCGAGATGCTTGTCTCTCTTTTCTTGGCGAGTAAGAGGGGTCCGGTGTCCAGATGACGACATGGTCTGCAACGGACATTGTCGTAGGTCTCAGACACAACAAATCGAATCTCACCTCACACGTCTACTACTTACTAAGGCTCAGGAACACGATAAGGTATGAATCACATAAACACATAGGCACAAAACCACAAATTCATGTATTCACAGAAGCACAAAAGCACATAGAGCACAGAATCACAGAAGCATAGAAGCACATAAGCACATACGCATTTAAGCACAGATGTAGTCAGAATACAGAAACCTATCCTTCCAAGTTCACGTGTCATTCGAATATAGTGATCGCGAATAGCATATCGGGTAGTATAGTATAGTCGTATAGCGTGTCGAGTAGTATAACATAATCGTAGCATAATATTGTCTAAAATTGCAGCGACTTGTTAGCGTCTTGAGATAGAATAGCAATACGAGTCGTGTATGTCGATTGAAGTGATAGCAAAAATCGAATAATGCTCAAAATTCAAACACGTAAACAGACAAGTACACTTAAAACACATAAAATCAACGAGTTATCAGAGTTGGCAGTTGCAAGATGAGAATCGAAACACATAAAATCGAGGAATAGACTGTCTGCGGCTACTATACATCGACTACCCAAAGCGATTCGACTATTCGCAGTGGACTTGTCGTCACTTTTTGACTTTCGGGTTCGCGTTGCTGCCTCGATTCTTGGGCATTCAACACGCATTCCCTAGGTCATACTTGTGAGTTCAGGTCATTGGAGTCCGTCGAGGCTTCGGTGAGATAAATAAAAATCCGGATCAAGTTGTCAAGGTTAGGGTGTCACCCCTAGCTTAGCAACTTCTTCCTTGTTTTAGTAAAATTGAGGAGATTATTCATCAAAATATGGATTTCACTCCTGATTTGGTATAATTCTCCTCATTGGTTTTGAAAAATTAATGAAGAAATCATCGATGAATTGATAAAATCAACATTGATCAAGCAATTTAGTCGAGATTTTGCGGTTGTCACACCTAATCCTGACTAAATCGCTTGATTCTATTTGAATATTCGAGTGCAGTGATAGCGAAGAGTAAAAGGATATAGCACATAAGCTTGGTCTATTGGTTCCTAACTATAGTCTAGCTCTCTAAGACAGCGACCCGGACTAGGTCGTGTCTAGCCTAATTCCCTATAGTTATAGCTCTGATACCAATCTGTCACACCCCAACTGATGGCGGAATCATCGGGGCATGGCACTGAGCGAAACAGATTGTCCAGAAGTTTCCACAACAACTATCATTACCATTTAGTTTAATTAATACGTCCCATACCGTATCCCAAATAGTAAACAAATTATTATAGATAACAACTAGTCAAATATTCTGTTCCGACAACTCAGATTCAAATATAAATATAAAATTGTTCAATTGCCTCTAGAGACTCGATCTGCAAGATCTACAGACAACTATGCTCTAGACGCTTATTCTAAGCTCGCCTTCCTAGCAGATAAGCATCCTAATTGCCTGTCACATACGTTAAAATAAAGTCAATACATAAAATGTAAAGGTGAGCATACAAGTTTGATAATAACATATAGAGTTCGAAATAGTTTACGCATAACCAGCACGTACACAGAGGAAAACGATGCATGTTAATTATCGACATGGATCTATCGATACCAATGACTGCGGGTTGACTGTCCGAGACAGTTCGCAATACATGATTACCACCGTAATCCATGCAAGTAATTGTCCTTAACAAGCCCCGTGTGAACGGGTGCTGAGTCCAAACTATAGTACTACATCGTTAAGGCAGGTAGACAGCGTTCCACGTGTAAACATAACAACAAGCATTCATTTAGTCACGTAGTACATGCAGAACGGTTAGCGTTTAAATAATTGAGTAGTGTGTTCGATTGTGATTTTAGATAAGTAACGTATGTAACACCCAAAAGTGCTAAAGCAAAAAGGGTTCGAGTATACTCACCGCGATTGATTGATGGATTGAAGGGAGCGCTTGGGAGTAGGGTTAGCCTGAATAGTTCGATAGTATAACGATGAGTAACGCGCTAAATGGAAACAAGTGATGATGGGTCGAAAGAATGACAATGACAGGCCTATTTATAGGCTTCCAAAAGGCGAAAGAGCTGGTCGATCGGCCAGGCATCCCGATCGGACAGCCTGCTCGATCGGACAGTCCGTCCGATCGGCTGGGCTGTTCGATCGGCTAGGAGCCTGATCGATTCACAGCCTGCTTTGAGCGTTCGGTGCGACGATTTCTGATATTTCGATTTCGATTGAAAACGATACGAATACGATAGAGTTTCCTATTCAAATTACTTTTAATCCCAACCATTATATCTACATACAAGCATCTATATTTCACACTATCATTCATCATAATTCGATTTCGATTGAGTTCGATTGAGTTTCGAGTTTCGATTCGATTGATCACCACACATAACATAAAGTAAACACGCACAGGTAACACGTAAGGCACACACACACATAATATAACACCAAATTCGCATAATTCGAGTTTCGAGTTCGATTGATGATTCGATTAGCTTGATTATTGATTGCTTAACTTTATCGCATTGTTACTTCCTACGATTCACAGTCGTAAAGCGTTTCGCGTCGATTAAACATTCGATTCGTTCGATTACTTTGATTAACAACACTTACTCCACATAATACAAGTAATAAAGCATAAAATAGACTAATTACAGTCAAAGAAGTCAGACTTGACTTGGACTTTGACTTTGACTTTGACATTCGGTAACACGGGGTGTTACAGTGTTCACTGAGGAGATTTGGGTTACGATTCTGAAGACGCAATACTGTGAGTTCATGTCCCCCTTTTTCTTTTAATTGTTTTCAGTTTTATAACTCCGGGGGTGAAATACATGTTACAATTGTTTACAAACGTTTTATACATGGTATGATTAGCTTAAGGAGGGTTACTGCTTGATCATGGGAAAGGTGGGTACAACACTTAAGGCCATTAATCCTCATTGTAGGACCGAGGGACATGAGTGATAGATCTATTTGGGTGTAGCGAGCCCACACCCATGCGGACCAGGATGGCCCATGGGGTGACTATGTCTTCATCCCGGAGACAAATTTGCTAGGTTTGAGTTTTCCTGCACCATTTCACACATGCCATTGGCCTTGCAAACCATTGGTGATCTGTTTTTCGTTATTGCTACATACCAGGGACATACATTCATACAGACATACTTTGCAGGTTTATTCATACACAAACACATGAACTTGCTCAACTTTTGTTGATGTTTTTCAAGTTACATGTATTTCAGGGAACTAAGTGGATCTGGCAGTGTTGCATGTTTTTCAATGTAACGCCTCGCGTTTTTGAACTTTCTATTTATAGCTTGTTGACTTGTACTGTCCTATTTTAGACGATTGTACTCTCGTTTATTCCCAAATTTCATTCCGAGACTTGAATCCTAATGAAAAATGCATGATTTTGTTCATATTTGTGTTTATATACTATGTTATGTTATTACACGATGAAACACGTTGAAACTATGTTAAGCTCGTAAAAACAGTGAAATTACATCTTAATCTCAGCTCTTAACTTCGTCGTTGCCAAGAGATTACCCTAAACTGTACGAAAATTTGGAATTTATACGTCAAATCGGGGAAAATATCAAGATTTGGGTTAAAAATGATTTTTATATTATTTTATTAATATTTTAAATAAGTAAATTAACAATTAAAATTAAAATAATAAATATTTTTCTAAATTTTTATTGATTTCTAAGATCTTTGTTAACTATTTTAACCCCGTTAGTGAAAACCCGGTTAAATGAGCCTAACCAGGTTAGTTTTATTAAAGGGCAGCACTAACTGAGTTAGAAAACTCAGTTAGTGGCTAACCCAGTTGGTTGGTTAGTTATTTAAAAAAAATGGGATCCATATGCGTGGGACGGGGATCGAACGCGCGCACATCAAACCAAAAACACACGCATTAACCGGTCGGTCATTGGCCTCATTCGATCATTTATGGAAACTAATTAAATCTTATACGCGTTTTCTGTTCAAAGCAACTTTCAAACTAGGCGCCAAAAGGCTGTAACCGTGTGAAAAACCAAAACCAACCACCGGATTCTTTCCTTTTTCTGTTGATTGATCTTCGCAACTTCCATATTTCACAACCAAATTCCGTCAATCAAGCTCGGTTACCATTCGAACTTACCTCGTTTCCAAACGAGACCCGACACCACTCGACTATATATACCCGACTCCACCCCTCTCCGAAACCACACCACCACCTTCCTTCAAGACACCGGAATACAAGCTTCGCCGGAGAGGACAACCTAGCCGGAATCACACACCTCGACACCCGAATTCCGAACCAAAACCAAAGCAACCCGGACTCAAACCGACTCGAGCCTTCGACGCCGGAACTACCGCTTCGCCGGAGAACCTCCGCTCCACCGCACCTCCATCCCGTCGCCGGAGAAGACGACCGGTAACCCGGCTTTCCTTCTTTCTTTCTGTTTACGTTTCTTTTTTTCGGATGTTCTTATTTCTTTTCTTTTTGGTCACTGTAATACTATTAATATTATTATTATTATTATTATTATTATTATTATTATTATTATTATAATTATTATTATTATTAATATTATTATCATTATATTATTACTAGTATTATTATTAATATTATTATATTCTAAATCAGATTTATTTATTGTTAACTATTATTATCAAAACAGATTATTAATATAAATAATATTATTAAAAACAGAATTATATGTATTATACTATATAAAACAGTATTTGTATTATTTATTTCAGAATTTATATTAAAATCAGAATTTAAAACAGAAATATTATTTCAAAATAATATTCAGAATTTATATTTTATATTTTAATCAGAAATTGTTATGATTTATTTAAATCAGAATCTTTATTTAAATCTGAATTATTACTTAATTTCCTATTAAATCAGAATTTTTATTTAAAATTTACAATTAGGAATGTTATTCAGAATTTATATCTTTATTTTCATTAAATTAGAATTATTATTTTATAATAATTAGAATTATCAAGTTATATATATATATATATATATATTAATGGGAATTATTATATAAATAGATTTATCATTTGATTTAGCAATATTATATATATGTGAATCAGATTTATTATTTTAATTATTAATCACCATCTTATTTATTTATAGGTATATATATATATATATACACATATCATAATTACTATTTATTTAACCCAACAATCTAGTAATAATATTTATAACATTTTGATTAAATCAGTAATATTATTATAATAACATATAAAAATCAGTATTTATTGTGATTTACTTGTTTATAAATAAATTGCCATTTATTTTTTTATTAAATACACAATATATAAAATAAGGGCATATTGTTATTAAATATTTTAGGAATATAATTTTGCCTTGTTATTTAAACAATCCCCAAATTCCCAATATTTAACAAATACTCAAAATTAATAGGGTAAATCTCTTGTGCAACGACACTTGGAACAATCCTCATATTCTCTTTACAAGAAATCGCAACGCAACCAATGTGAGTATACATGACCCATTTTCGTTTTACACTTTTGGGTGCAATATGTATTACATAACAAACATCACAACACATTAAACATTTTATGCACACTCATTCCATATTCTATGTGACACACTCTATTCATGTTAGACATGTTATGCTACTGTAAACACCTAATGACTATGTATTCATTAACTTCGTATAAGCCTCCCCTAACAATGGTAGCGCTATAGGTTGAGAAACGCCCCTCTTGTTCTTTGAGCAGGTATTGTTAGGTTAAACTATGTCAACCTACTCAAACTCGTTTGGGTACACTTTAATTGCGTTAAACTTTGGTTTGGGCACATAGAGTAACATCGTTTCGAGTATATACTGTCAATATGGTTTGGTATTTCACATTTGGAATTGAGTAAACATTTTAAACATGTATATACTATGTATGAAAACTTGTATACTCGCCAACATGCTTTTGTTGATTTTATTTTAATACATATTGCAGGTTAATGTTCAAGAAATAAAGAAATCAAGCTAGGATGGAACTAGAAACCCATTTTAGCATAGTATTTTATTATGTTTGGTTTATGATGTACTTGAAAACAATGTATTCCATTTGATATTTATGAAATAAATTTAAATCATATTGTCACAATAGTGTTATGTTGTTTTGAGCAATTTGTACGTCTCATCCCGATGTTTCCGCCATCGGTTGGGGTGTGACAGATTGGTATCAGAGCCATAACTATAGGGAATTAGGTAGGATTGCCTTACTTTTCCCTAGTCTATAGTAGGAATACTCTGATACCAGATTGGTATCAGAGCCATAACTATAGGGAATTAGGAATGCCTTGCCTAGTCTATAGTTTAGGAGCTTTCTCACTATGTGTTGCTTAAAACAACTTCCTTTCTCTCTCCTTTGCTTCCCTCTACTTTCTTTTGGACTCTAATATACATGTCTTTCCTAAGGCTAACACAATACACACTTGGAGGCTTTGAAGACACTCTTACAACACAATCGAAATGATTCATCAAGATAGGGGTGATTCCCACACTTGGTGATGATTTTCACTCAGCTATACTTTGATTTTTGCACGAAATCTACCCTCAAGTTAGGAGTGATATCCAAACCTTGAAGGGAGTTTTCCATTTCATACTCTAGTGGACCCTTATCTTTTGATAAGTACCAACCACGTTAGGGTACGACGTTATCAAGTTAGAGGTGATACTCGCATCTTGTTTAACTAGTCCCACTCCTCGATTTTCGCTCTCGCCAAAGTCTCGATTTCCCAATCGATTAAGGATGTGTAGTAACTGGAAGGGTTAGGTACCGGTAGTCGGGACGTCCTGTCTAGGCTTGGCATTCGTATAAATCCATTAAGGACCCGTTGCCTACCTGGGGACCATCGATGAGAGTACTAATACCTAATAGGCCATAGCACGTTTCCTTAATTCGAGAAGGTCTTCGATTCACTTTGGAAGTGTCATATGTTACGTTCCGTGACAATCCATGTTTTATGTTAAATATCTTTTATGTTATCTCAATTTCTATGTGATTTTACATCGAGCGTTATCTTCATTTCGAGCTAGGAAGCCACAATTTGCACTATTGTCGCAATCTAAAACAATTAATGATACTCTTTCGTAAACAAATTAAATTTATTATGCTTTCATCATACATGTTACACTATGTGAAAATCTATGACATTTCATTCATTTTATTCTATGTGAACAACAATGTGAAACAATGTGCTACATGTTGCATTCATAAAAACAAATCCTTTTAAACATTATGATCAAGTCTCATTCTCGTTCTCATTTCATTTGGAAACTCATAGATGTCTTCGTCGCGTCAACTCTCAAGCTCGTCCAGAAAATCAAAGGCCAATTCTCAAAAGAAGATGATGGCATTTATGGCCAAACAGTTCGCTCGTCTTATCCCCAAGGTTGTGACCGAAATCCAAGCTTCCAACACCCCAAACTCTTCCCATGATTCCAAAATTGCCCAACCTAAGCCAATTACCTTTAACTACAAGCACTTTGTCTCTTGTCACCCAAAACCCTTCACTGGTACAGAGGGTGTGACCGCTATGTTCGAATGGTTCGACAGCATAGAGGTCACCTTTATCAATAGTGAATGTCCTGATGAGCTCAAGACACGTAATGCTACTGGTGTCTTCCAAGCAAGGGCCCTAGAGTGGTGGACGAATGAAAGGAACATACGTTCAAACGAGTTGGCATACGCATTGTCATGGGAGGAATTGAAGCAGCTCATGATGGAGGAATTCTGCCCTCCTCACGAGCAACAGAAGCTTGAGGAAGAATTTTGGGCCCTCAAGCAAGTTGGAGACGATAACCTCGCGTACACCACCCGCTTTAAGCAACTTAGCTTTGTTGTACTCCACCTAGTCCTCACCGTTGATCGTATGATCAAGAAGTATATCCGCGGTTTACCCCCTACCATGAGAGACACCATCGAGGCAGCCCAGCTTGACAACATCGAGGCTGTTTATCGACTTGCTGCCAGTTTAAACAATAATCGTGTTCGTGATAAACAAGCCGCAACATCCACTCGAGTAGCCCACCAAGTTACCATTGACCTTGAAGCCCCAACAAATGGCGACGAGGGTAGAAAACGAAAATTTCAAGGCTCAGAGGCAAACAACAGAGTTCGCGCGTGTTTCAAGTGTGGAGACACGACTCACCTTCGTCCACACTGCCCTCTATGGAATCAAGAGCGACAACCAGCACCAAAAGATCCAGCCCTAAATGCTAACCAAGCTCAAGATACCGACAACTAATGGTGAAGTCGTCACGACCAGCGTTGTTCTTCAACTATTGCATCGTTTCCCTTCTTTTGGTCTTTCATCTTGATTTCGAGGACGAAATCTCCTAAAGTAGGGGAGACTGTAACGCCTCGCGTTTTTGAACTTTCTATTTATAGCTTGTTGACTTGTACTGTCCTATTTTAGACGATTGTACTCTCGTTTATTCCCAAATTTCATTCCGAGACTTGAATCCTAATGAAAAATGCATGATTTTGTTCATATTTGTGTTTATATACTATGTTATGTTATTACACGATGAAACACGTTGAAACTATGTTAAGCTCGTAAAAACAGTGAAATTACATCTTAATCTCAGCTCTTAACTTCATCGTTGCCAAGAGATTACCCTAAACTGTACGAAAATTTGGAATTTATACGTCAAATCGGGGAAAATATCAAGATTTGGGTTAAAAATGATTTTTATATTATTTTATTAATATTTTAAATAAGTAAATTAACAATTAAAATTAAATAAATAAATATTTTTCTAAATTTTTATTGATTTCTAGGATCTTTGTTAACTATTTTAACCCCGTTAGTGAAAACCCGGTTAAATGAGCCTAACCAGGTTAGTTTTATTAAAGGGCAGCACTAACTGAGTTAGAAAACTCAGTTAGTGGCTAACCCAGTTGGTTGGTTAGTTATTTAAAAAAAATGGGATCCATATGCGTGGGACGGGGATCGAACGCGCGCACATCAAACCAAAAACACACGCATTAACCGGTCGGTCATTGGCCTCATTCGATCATTTATGGAAACTAATTAAATCTTATACGCGTTTTCTGTTCAAAGCAACTTTCAAACTAGGCGCCAAAAGGCTGTAACCGTGTGAAAAACCAAAACCAACCACCGGATTCTTTCCTTTTTCTGTTGATTGATCTTCGCAACTTCCATATTTCACAACCAAATTCCGTCAATCAAGCTCGGTTACCATTCGAACTTACCTCGTTTCCAAACGAGACCCGACACCACTCGACTATATATACCCGACTCCACCCCTCTCCGAAACCACACCACCACCTTCCTTCAAGACACCGGAATACAAGCTTCGCCGGAGAGGACAACCTAGCCGGAATCACACACCTCGACACCCGAATTCCGAACCAAAACCAAAGCAACCCGGACTCAAACCGACTCGAGCCTTCGACGCCGGAACTACCGCTTCGCCGGAGAACCTCCGCTCCACCGCACCTCCATCCCGTCGCCAGAGAAGACGACCGGTAACCCGGCTTTCCTTCTTTCTTTCTGTTTACGTTTCTTTTTTTCGGATGTTCTTATTTCTTTTCTTTTTGGTCACTGTAATACTATTAATATTATTATTATTATTATTATTATTATTATTATTATTATTATTATAATTATTATTATTATTAATATTATTATCATTATATTATTACTAGTATTATTATTAATATTATTATATTCTAAATCAGATTTATTTATTGTTAACTATTATTATCAAAACAGATTATTAATATAAATAATATTATTAAAAACAGAATTATATGTATTATACTATATAAAACAGTATTTGTATTATTTATTTCAGAATTTATATTAAAATCAGAATTTAAAACAGAAATATTATTTCAAAATAATATTCAGAATTTATATTTTATATTTTAATCAGAAATTGTTATGATTTATTTAAATCAGAATCTTTATTTAAATCTGAATTATTACTTAATTTCCTATTAAATCAGAATTTTTATTTAAAATTTACAATTAGGAATGTTATTCAGAATTTATATCTTTATTTTCATTAAATTAGAATTATTATTTTATAATAATTAGAATTATCAAGTTATATATATATATATATATATATATATATATATATATATTAATGGGAATTATTATATAAATAGATTTATCATTTGATTTAGCAATATTATATATATGTGAATCAGATTTATTATTTTAATTATTAATCACCATCTTATTTATTTATAGGTATATATATATATATATATATACACATATCATAATTACTATTTATTTAACCCAACAATCTAGTAATAATATTTATAACATTTTGATTAAATCAGTAATATTATTATAATAACATATAAAAATCAGTATTTATTGTGATTTACTTGTTTATAAATAAATTGCCATTTATTTTTTTTATTAAATACACAATATATAAAATAAGGGCATATTGTTATTAAATATTTTAGGAATATAATTTTGCCTTGTTATTTAAACAATCCCCAAATTCCCAATATTTAACAAATACTCAAAATTAATAGGGTAAATCTCTTGTGCAACGACACTTGGAACAATCCTCATATTCTCTTTACAAGAAATCGCAACGCAACCAATGTGAGTATACATGACCCATTTTCGTTTTACACTTTTGGGTGCAATATGTATTACATAACAAACATCACAACACATTAAACATTTTATGCACACTCATTCCATATTCTATATGACACACTCTATTCATGTTAGACATGTTATGCTACTGTAAACATCTAATGACTATGTGTTCATTAACTTCGTACAAGCCTCCCCTAACAATGGTAGCGCTATAGGTTGAGAAACGCCCCTCCTGTTCTTTGAGCAGGTATTGTTAGGTTAAACTATGTCAACCTACTCAAACTCGTTTGGGTACACTTTAATTGCGTTAAACTTTGGTTTGGGCACATAGAGTAACATCGTTTCGAGTATATACTGTCAATATGGTATGGTATTTCACATTTGGAATTGAGTAAACATTTTAAACATGTATATACTATGTATGAAAACTTGTATACTCGCCAACATGCTTTTGTTGATTTTATTTTAATACATATTGCAGGTTGATGTTCAAGAAATAAAGAAATCAAGCTAGGATGGAACTAGAAACCCATTTTAGCATAGTATTTTATTATGTTTGGTTTATGATGTACTTGAAAACAATGTATTCCATTTGATATTTATGAAATAAATTTAAATCATATTGTCACAATAGTGTTATGTTGTTTTGAGCAATTTGTACGTCTCATCCCGATGTTTGCGCCATCGGTTGGGGTGTGACATTCAAGCTGCGTATAAATAAGAGATGTCATCCAAGTCTTTAGAGTTTAGGAGATGTATCTTACTCCTAGACGAGATACATGGTTCTAAGCTCAGGTTTGTTTAAGTTATTTTGTCGAGTCTTTGTGAACTCATTAAATCATGTTGTGGTTTGTATCTTGAATTTGGTGTCAATGTTTCAAACAAGTATGTTGTGTTATTTTCAAACTTAACATACGGATGAACATCTTATGGTTTTTATCATATAGCGTTGTTATGATTGAATGCCATGGTATTAAGAAAGTCACACCAATAATCACGCTTCCGCAAAAGTCAGGGTGTGACACCGGTGGTCCTCCCCGCCCACCCCCTGGGCCGGCCATGGTGGTCCCCACCGAATCTTGTTAATTACTATCGAAGTAGAAGATCGGTGGGACCTTGGTATTGGATATCATGAATGTAGGATGATTTATGGTTATTATGAAAGGGTCAGTTTCCGAGCTGTTGCCTACTAGTTCGGTCGACGAGGTCATTACCTCTGCAATATGAATAAGAGAAATAATGTCGAGAATAGTTCATGTTAACAAGTGTAAGAGGAAAGTGCAATTTCCGTCGCTGTGATTTGATGGTGGGATCAGCTTGCATCCTTATTTTGAAAAAAGGGGATACCTGAGTCCCTGTGGTTTACGTTTTGTTATACTTTGAGAGTCCTTCCGTCAAGTGGATGTTAGTTTGACCATCAGTTGAAAGGGTATTTTTGTAATCTTGCACTGCACAGCACCCCCACTACCACCACACCACCACCACCACCATCTTCTCTCTCTTTATCTTAATCTATAAAACCACCACCACCGTCAACTACACCTTCATCATCAATTCACAAACCTTCATCAATCTTAATCTCATCATCCCCACACACCAATTTCTTAACAGAACCAGTAGATCTTGCAGACAAAAACCCCCAAACCTGCAATCAACCACCATCGACCATCTTCTCCACCGAAAACCCTAACCCCTCAATCAAGATCTGTGGAGATCAACTACAACAATCAAAACAAACACAATGCTAATTTCATTCAAATACAAAAACAATTATAATTCCATTCAAAAACATCAACCAATCAAAACAAACCTAAGCTTCACCCATCAATCAAGAACGTCCACCTCACCCACACCATATTGACTCATTAACATTTATAAAAGCTAATATAAGCGGTGGATGTACCACTAACATAAAGTCTAAACTTGGTTAAAGAGAAAGAAAAAAGAACAAAAAAGGAAAAAAAATCATTAAAACATATTCATGTCATGTGGCGGGCAAAGGTTTTTTTTCTATACATGTGTCATAAACCGTGGTTGTGTAATAAGTCGTGTGGTTTTAAAATGAACTAAAAGAATAGAAAAAACAAATTGATACCCTTTCGTGTTTTCAGCAGTGCTAGAAACACGTCGAATTATTCATGAAGTTATTTGAGAACGACTTTTTAAAAGTTAAATCAATTCAAGCGTATACTATCTCTAAATCGACATCATTAGCATTAATTATTAACAGAATAACCTTTCAAAATCAGTTTGATAGTGATTGATACAATTAGCCAATTACATTTTTGCGTTGCTAAAGGAAAGTTCGAATAAAATTGTGAACATACCATGTTATGGGAATCGGATTTGATTATTCACTTTACAATTGTGGCAAATATACATTTTCTTTCTTTTACGACACCACATTCGATATGTTTAACTAAATTCATTTTATTCAAGTTAATCTTTATTATGTTTGGAGTAATATCATAAATTAACAATATATTTCTTTTTCCTACTCGACAAAAATTACACCATTGATTTGTGTGGTTTCTAAAAATTACACCATTGATCTTTGTGGTTTCTACCAAATTTTAATGTCGGGTACTAATAGTTTTTTGTTGCAAAATCAGGTATTAATGTTCTAATTTGTCACAATGTTGAGTATTAAGGCCAAATCTTGTTAACTTTTTTGTTAAAGTCTTACTAAAATGCCCTTTAATAACTAGAGGATTTTTTTTTAATTAATTATATTTGACTAAAATAATTCAATTTTTTTTTCTGTTTTATTTATATTTTTTATAAAATTAAATGGATTTGAAGTTTATTATTTATAAACTTTGAGTTTATAAATAATATGCTAGTAAAATAAATATTTTAACTTAATCCAAATAATAAACCAAGTTAAGATTTAAAAAAAATAATTAAAACAAATTTCTGACTTAGGGATATAACAGTTTTGTAAGTTAAAATAAGTATGTGGCTTTGGTTTTGTATGATAAAAGGAACAAATAGCATATAATATTAGTACCACTTTGCGATGTTATGTACAAGAATTGCATCTTCGGAGTTTCGGTATTCTAATTAGGGCGGATCTAGCATACCTCAAGGGTAGCCTGCGCTACCGCTCAACTTTCTTGGCGAATTACATTTTTAGTGTAATTTTTTTTCTTCTTCATTTTTTTCTAATGCGTCTGATTTGATTTTCGTGTTCGTGTCGTGTTCTAGTTCATATGTCTAATATGATTTCGTGTTCGAGTTCATGTGTCTGACACGATTTGCGGGTTCATGTCCATGTGTCTTATACGGTTTTCAGGTTCGTGTCCATGTGCCTGATAGGATTTTCAAGTATGTTGGGTTCAGGTTCTAGGGTCTCATGCGTCTGATATGACTTTCATGTTATAGTGGGGTTCAGGTCATGTGTCTGATATGATTTTTATATTCTTGTGGGCCTCGTGTCATTTTTGAGTTCATGTTTCTATACTATTTTCAGAGTTGGTTGTGTTCATGTTAACGTAAATTTTCATGTATAATCCATCAACCCACATACACATCCTATTTAAAATCCATGTTTGTGATTTGGAAAGATGTTCAAAGTTAGAGTTGTATACGAACACGAACAAAGCCTTGTTCGTGTTCGTTCATTAAGGAATGAACATGTTCATGAACTGTTCAGAACGCTTACCAAACAAGATTTATTGTTCGTGTTCGTTGATTAAGGGAATGAGCATATTCATGAACACTTACTAACCAAACGTAAATAGACGCAAATTAATACAAACAAATGTTCATGAACATAAATGAGCACAAACAAACGTCATATATCTATTTTAAAATAAAATATGCATTTTTCATAAAAAGATTACAAAGAATCAACCAAAAATAAACAAATACTTAACATAACTATGCGAACATAGTTGACATAATTACCATAAACAAAATTAACAAAAAAATTAACATAGTTTATCAAGTTTTAACATAAACTGAATTTGAAATGGTCAATAATAATTATCGTATTTTTAAACATAACTAGTGATTGATGATAATTGGCAATGATTAAAAATTTGTTAGTTTATGTATTATTTTAGCTATGTGTTTAGCAAAACCAATAATATAGGATACGTCAACCTAATATGACATGACAACTCCTTAAGCTTATTTACATGATATAGGTTGTGCTCATGTTACATGTTTTTAAATATTTTTAACGGCCAATGAATCTTTAAATAGCCTACGGCGAAATTCAACACACCGGGATACAATCACCTGTAAACTGGGAAAAACCCTCATCTAAGGCCAAAGCCCGTAAACACTCGCCCGAAGGCACGATAGTGCGGTCAGGTAAAACCCGCTCAGTTCAAGAATCGAACTAGTGAATAATGGGGAGGGCATGAATCGAATTTGTATCCCTTAGAACACCATGTCTCTCTCTTACCACTCCACCACCACCACCACCTTATTGGCACATGTTTTAAAAAAAAATTAGGTTAAGATTAATATCAATCAAACGTTTTAATCTGTCAACCCTATACGTTTTTTTAACCCTGTGTATGCTTAGACAGCTGTTATTATAAAAGAAATGTGCAAAATTAGTTAACTTTTGATAAGATGATAAATA
The DNA here is from genome assembly GCF_002127325.2 of Helianthus annuus. Classification (NCBI taxonomy): domain Eukaryota; kingdom Viridiplantae; phylum Streptophyta; class Magnoliopsida; order Asterales; family Asteraceae; genus Helianthus; species Helianthus annuus. The sequence continues at coordinate 56,419,914 of NC_035447.2, read as the reverse complement.
GGTATATGGTTCACATGCATCGTCACGGGTTAAGCAAATAAAATAAAACCAAACAAAACGACACAGAACATGGCTAGTTTATCGATCCACGAGGCAAGCATAAAATATGGTCTTCCATAGTTACACTTTCTTATCATAAAATTATATAATCACTGAGGTAGTGTTTGGTATGCAGGAATGAGAGGTGGAATGGAATGGATGATTACGAGGGAATGAAGAAAAGGATGTTTGCTTGGTCAATGGAATGGAATCACTCATTCCAAAAGGCATTCCATTCCCTCAAAATCATTCCTTCCACCCCCCATGTTTTTTTTCCATTCCATCCCCTCTTGCACCATTCATCAACAACACCACAACCCACCACCTTCGCCACAACCCACCACCACTATCCACCACCGACGCCATCGCCGCCACCCGCCACCACCTCACCCCGACAGCCACCGCCGCCACCCGCCACTGCCGCCGCCACCACCCACTCGCCACCATTATCACCCACAGCTGCGACTAACCGCCATCGCCACTCGCCGCCGCCGCCCAACACCATCGTCGACGCCACCACCACCGCCACCGCCACCACCAACGGCCGCCGCCGCCGCCACCAACGGCCACCTCTGCTACCACCCACCACCAACGACCACCTTGTCACAACCACCACTCGTCGTCACCGCCGCACCGCCACTCGCCGCCACCACCACCACCCATCGCCGCCACCGACACCCACCACCGCCACATATAACCACCCGCAATTACTACCACCGGCCACCACCACCACTCACCGCTGATTTTATTACTTTGTTTTTCTTGCCTATTGAACAACACACAATAATAATTCATTCCATTCACACATGGTAACCAAACAAGACATAGAATGGTAATGATCCATTGCATTCCCTCGTCCATTCCATTACCTCGTCCATTCCATTCCTTCGTCCATTCCATTACCCCATACCAAACAGACCCTGAAAGTATATTCAAGTATAATGGTAATACAAAATTATACATTATAACTTTTATTTGATTTAATTCTAGTATCATCGTGTGGACGTTCCACTACCAAGTATTAAGTTATCCATATTTGACTCTTTTTAACATTTTATTTTATTTATTTATTAATTTAAGGGTGTGAATTTATACTAAAATATAAACATATCAAATGAATCTACCACTAAATGCACATATTTGAGCTTATTCTAAACAAGTTTGAATAAATTTCATATTGAACTCTAGAACTAGTTTATATAATTGTTGTAACTTCTAACATCACAAATAATCTAATAAATGTTTAGAATAAAAGGAACATATAAACCTTACTAGATGTCGGAGCTTGTTTAAAAGAGAATAAAACTTATAAAAAAAATTCAAACAATACATAAAGAAAGAAAAATATTATTTAATCTGTAAAAGTAAACAACTAAAAAGGCCATTCATTCAACTTTTTATATTTGGTATTTGTTTCTTCCAATAAACATGATTGACAAATCACAAAAGCATCATTTGTTGTTCACCAATATTGTTTCCTTACAAAAGATGCATTCATCAGTCACCACTACCCTCCTCTCTTTGTTCTTCATCCTCTGTTTCAATGGCCCAACAATGGTGCATTCACAAGACACCTTCAACCTTCCTTCTCCTTTACCCAAATGGCCTCCTGGTACCTCTGTCTCTCTCTCTCTCTCTATCTATAAATATATATGGGTGTTGTATGTATGCATAGGTTACATTACTAACATCATAATATGAGAGTTGACTTTTGAAATCTCTTTTTTTTTTTTTTTTTGAAATCTCTTGTTGTTCATCCCTGACATACCTTATTATTCATATACTTTTGGAAGGGCGGATAATTTTATAAAAGTAAAACTAAGGAAGGTAAATGTAGAGTGCCATTTAAGACTTACATCACATCATTTTAGGCCATGTGTGTTATAAATCCCTTTATGGGGCGTTATGCGACAAGTGGCGAAACGCATAAGAGAGGGGCTTTATGGAGTTTTAATAACTTGAGTGTGTAGTAGCGATATATATGTATGTGGCTTTATATATATGTATGTACATATATGTGTGTGAGTGGAGAAGAAAGGGCCACGCCGTGATGGTGTTCGCGAGGAGGAGGGAGAGGCCACACATGACGCCCCCATAATGGTGTTCATGAGTGTATGGGGCGTTATGGGAGGATGAGGCGCCATATACAGCCCCATTACAGGTGTTCTTATATGACCCTTTCTATAGGAGTGTTATAAGCTCAAATCTTGGAATTTAATATGGAAAGAATAAAGGTTAATTAGAAAGCTAAGTAAACGTGTGACATAATGAAATACATGAATTAATTAACACGTTTTACAACTGAAAACCAAATCAAATGAAAGTGCGAAAATCGAGGTTGAAGGTGAATTAATTTGCCGGGCATACCATCTATGGGGACGTAGCAGTGACATGGCGGGGCGTTATGTTAAACCACAACGCATAGCCTGAGACATTTTTGCTCATATTCGATGGGGAATAATTCCAAATGTATAAAAGTTATATACATTTAAGTTGGGTGTTTATGTTTCTCACTCTTTTATTCTTCATTAATTCGTCTTTAATTGATTTATTATATAAGAGCCTCCTAACGTTTGGATCAAGTATGTAGTATTTGTGGTTGATCATCTCATTTATAATTATTCTTATCGTTTGTGCATTAATTTTATTATAGGTGAAGGGTTTGCAAGTGGAATCATAGATTTGGGAGGATTGCAAGTGAGTTATGTAACAACATTCAACAAAATATGGGCCACAAATGAAGGAGGACCCGATAATCTTGGGGCAACATTATATGACCCGATTGCAATCCCACAAGGATTTTCAAGTTTAGGATCTTATGTCCAACCAAACAATATCCCACTTTTTGGGCATATTCTTGTGGGGAAAGATATATCAAATGACCCTTCAAAACCCACTCTAAAATCACCAATTGATTACACTCTTTTGTGGAGTAGTGAGTCTTTAGACATCAAAAAAGATGGAGAAGGTTACATTTGGCTTCCAATTGCACCCAAGGGCTATAAGGCGGTCGGGTATGTACTTAGTGGCTCATCAACGAAGCCACCACTTGATAAAGTCAGTTGTGTCCGTGCAGACTTCACGGACACAACAGACAGGACAAGTGTTGTTTTGGAAAATGAAAATGACCTTTATCTCAATGGGTTGAACTCTTACCATTCCGTGGGCGGTTTTGTAGTTGGAAATGGAAGTGTGGCAACTTTGAAGGGTAGTTTAGCTAATTCGATGCCAAATTTGGATCAAATCAAAGCATTGATTCAAACTTATTCTCCGGTTATTTATTTTCATCCTGATGAACAATACCTTCCCTCATCAGTCGATTGGTTTTTTCAAAATGGTGCATTGTTATATCACAAGGGAGACGAGTCCAAACCGAACCGAGTTGACACAAATGGGCTTAACCTTCCGCAAGGTGGTTCGAACGATGACACATATTGGCTAGACCTTCCACTTGATGGTTCAAGCAAAGATAGAGTCAAGAAAGGCGATTTACAAGACGCGTGTGCTTATTTCCATGTTAAACCCATGTCGGGGGGACTATTTACCGATATTGCCATTTGGGTTTTCTACCCTTTTAACGGAGGATCAAGGGCAAAAGTGAAATTTCTAACTCTTTCATTAGGAAAGTTGGGTGAACATGTTGGTGATTGGGAACATGTCACATTAAGAGTAAGTAACATCAATGGGGAGTTAAATAGTGTCTTCTTTTCACAACATAGTTGGGGTAAATGGGTGAGTGCTTCGGCACTTGAGTACCACACGGGCAATAAACCGGTGGTATACGCGTCATTACATGGGCACGCGTCATACCCAAAACCCGGGTGTGTCCTGCTTGGCTCAGGAGGCTCGGATATTGGTATTAAAGATGACACGGCCAAAAGTGATAAGGTAATGGATACGGGCGTTAGGGCGGTGGTGATCGCGGCTGAGTATTTGGCGGCGACAATGGTGGTTGAACCACCATGGTTAAATTATGAGAGAAAATGGGGTCCTAAAATTGATTATGATGTTGATAAAGAAGTTAAGAAAGTGAAGAGTGTGTTGATGTGGAGATTAAAGAAAGCATTTGAGAGATTAGTGGAGAGTGTACCAAGAGAATTGTTGGGTGAAGATGGGCCAACAGGACCAAAAGCTAAAACTAGTTGGAGTGGTGATGAGGGTGTTTGATTAATTGATATGAAACTTTAAAGTGGTTGATAAACCTTAAAAGGTACATCGATTTTCAAGAATATACATATGTTTTTTCTTCTTTTACTATTAATATAACTATATATATGATTCCAGTTGGTTCTTCGCTTCTTCTTTTATCATATTGGCCTCATCGGTTTTAACTATTTTTTATTTTTAGATTTTAGTAGGTTTATGCTTTTCAAAAATTTCAATAGTTTAATCACCACTAAAAGCTTTTTTGTTGTTATATTACATTACAGTCAAGAATAAAAATTAAAAAGCCCTAGCACGTGACAGCTTTAATGGTATATAAATTAATTTAAGCTTTAATGGTATATAAACTAATATGTAAGAATCTTGGTGGTACTAATAAATTCAAATGAGAAAAGTATATATGTAAGAATCAACTATATTTTGAAATTGAAACACTAGTTTTCAATCTTCTTATTTAATCCGAACACAACTCATGTAAGAAGATGATGTGATTCAGGCATGATCTACTTGTCGTGTTAGCTATTGTTGCGTATTAGATATTTATACCATATTATAATACGTTGGGTTAAATACCCATATAATACATGGGTTAAACAATTTAAAATATGTAACTAAAAAATCTATAAATAAAATAGCGTATAATATTAAATAAATACAAAACTATAATATTAAAATATGTTACCTTTTGCTTTGCCGTTAGCGAGACGAAAAACGGTATAGAAAGATAATATTTTTTAGACATAAGTTGATCAATAAATGCTTGTTTAAACGTGTATTTTCAAAATGATTTAAATGAATATCATGGTAATAAATTAATTTTAAACTGACTGTTTGGAGAAATTATAAAACTTTAGTATCTTTTCTTCTAAAATAATAGATAATTAAGGTAATCTCCTGCATAAAGTAAAGAAGTCATCTATCAATAATCGATGTATTTTATAAACAAAACTGAAGTCACGTATGAACATTTTAGAATACAATTATTTTGCTAAAAATAAAAGGGAAGAATGAAAAACAATCATGTGGGAAGTTATTTTTATTTATTAACTAGTATTAAGGCCCCCACTTTGAACCTCACGCGCACACGTTGCGGCGTATTAACTCGCAAAATTTTGAATAAAACGTAAAACAAAAAAACTTGCGAAAGATAAAAACTATGGGGGCCAAAGTTGAAAGTAAAAAATTATTGGGGTTAAATTGAAAAAGATGAAAAGCTTTGTAGTAAAAGTAAAAAAACCAAAGGGGCTAAATTACAAAGATAAGATGTTTTGGGTTAGAAGTGAAAAATATTAAAAACTTTTTTGAAATACCCCCTAAACATAGGGTACAACAACATAGAGCACATACATGTTGTTAATTTATAGTATGGAAATTAGAGATTTGGGAGAGCCATTTTAAGATTTCACCCTTATAAAAACTAACTATCTCTACGATTTTTAAACGGCTATAACTTTTGCGTATGTTAATATTTAAAAAAATATATATACTCTTTAAGTGAGTATGGTATCGCTATATTTTTTTAATTAAAAAAAGATAAGTTACGTGATTTATAGTGTCTATGGGTGAGAGCAATAATTGTGTCGTTAATCAATCGAACCGAAAACAAACGAAACTGAACTTAAATCAACCAAAAACTAAATTAAATTATAACCAAATAACTGAGAAACCAAATTAACCAAAAATCGGTTAGCGGTTTTTTTCTACCCTCGTTTAATCAAAATTAACTAAAACAAACCAAACCATTTATGTCTTCATATATATATATATATATATATATATGAATGAAAACCACCTTGAGTTGTAAGAACCGCGAGAACTACACCCCACGGAGCGTCGTTCGCCATGATTTTTTTTTACAAGTAGATGTGTATATTATAAACACAGCCGTAAAAAATCATGGCGAACGGCGCTCCGTGGGGTGTAGTTTTTTACACCACAAGTTTGGTGAAAAAAAAAAGAAAAAAGAAAAAAAAATTAAAAACACCAAACTTGTGGTGTAAAAAACTACACCCCACGGAGCGCCGTTCGCCATGATTTTTTACGGCTGTGTTTATAATATACACATCTACTTGTAAAAAAAAAAAAAGCATGGCGAACGGCGCTCCGTGGGGTGTAGTTCTCACAGTTCTTACAACTCGAGGTGGTTCTCATTCTAGCAGCCCCCTATATATATATATATATATATATATATATATATATATATATATATATATATATATATATATATATATATATAAGGTAGTGCTAGACAGAAAACCCTTATATTCTTAGGAAACTCTGGAAACTCAAAGCTCCTGACTTTTTTTTTTGAAAAAATAACACATGTAATATACATGTTTTTAAGAGTTTTGGGCCAAAAAAAACAAAAAAGCGCCAAGTACTTTTTTTTAAAAAAATAAACAAGTTTCAAAAACTTCGTTGACTAACATGTGTTAGACAAAAAATGCTGAAAGTTGCTGAAATTTGTTTTTTTTTTTTAAAAAAAAAAAAAAACCCTTCGGCGCTTTTTTGATTTTTTTGGCCCAAAACTCTTAAAAACATGAATATTACATGTGTTATTTTTTTCAAAAAAAAAAATCGGGAGCTTTGAGTTTCCCGGGTTTCCTAAATATTTAGGGTTTTCTATATAGCCCAACCCTATATATATATATATATAGGGAGCCGCTAAAATGAAAACCACCCCCAGTTGTAAGAACCATGAGAACCACTCTCAACCAATCAGATTATAACAACCAAAAGGGTGTTTTAGTCCTTTACCACAAATGTCAAATCTATTTCTCTCTCTTCATTTAAATCATCAGACTTTTTATATATATTTTATCTCTCATCTCTCTTCTTTCTTGTCACAATTCTCTCTCAAGCTTATCTTCCCTCTATCATCTCTTTCTTTCTTCTTGTTCAAAACAAAAACAAAAATCAGAACTTTGACAAAGAAGCTCTAGATCGATCTTGGTTGCATGTTTTACAATGAAGTGCTAAATCGATTAACCACCTCATGAAGAGTGTTCTGTTTGAAGATCCGGATCCGCTAATGCTTTTGATGCAATAAAGACCCGGATTCGAATCATTCGATGAAGACCCATATTCAATGAAGAGAAAGATTGTAGGTTCATCTTTTTTTTTTCTACTTTGTTCATCTATTTCTTTTTTCTGGTTAAAAATATTAAAATTCTTCAAACCCCTTTTCAATGTTCATCAACCAAATCCAATTCATATTCTGGTGGAAAACACATAAATTGAAAGTGATTTGGAACAAGTAGGTTGTAGATATCTAGAAAACTCATATAACATTTTACATCTTAAATTCATATTTTTTTTGGGTGAAGTCAGATGCCACTAAACCTCATTTCTAAAAATCATTTTGCTGCTGAATGAAATTTATAAGTGGGGAATGTGAGCTCCTTCTTTTAAAAATCATTTATTGTAGAACATTACATGTATCCGATGTTATTTTTCTCATATTTTTTCATTTTTTTCTTTCCGATGAATGACGGTTGTGTGTATGAGAGAGGTGGGTTGGGGGCGTCGGTGGGTTCAAGTGAAGGGTGGTTGGTGTGTGTGAGTGGTGTCTATGGAGATGTCTATGATGAATATGTGGTCTATGTTGCAGGTGGTGGTGTATTGGCGGTGTGGGGGTCAAAAGGTTCGATTTGTTTTTCTTGGGGGGGGGGGGGGTTCTTCCGGTGGTGGTGGGTTTGACGGCGACTGTGGTGGTGGGTTTTGACGGCAGTGGAGCCTGGCGATGGTTTCCTTCCTGGTAAGCCTGAGTTTTTATCCTCTTTCTTTCTCAGATCCATTTATTTTTCTTTCCTTCTTCGGGATTGTCACGTGATGTTTCAGAAGGTGTTCAGTTCGGTTCAGTTCAGGTTAGTCGGGTTTCAAGTATTATATCGGTTAAGTGTCGATTCAAGTCCGGTTGTTTTTGTTATTTCAGTTGGTTCGGGTTTCACGGCACGGGTTAGCTCGATCAAACAGACAACTCGGTCAACTGTCGGGTGCACTCGGTCAAAGCTGGTCAGCCGTTTCAGTCACGGTTCAGTCTTGCTTCGGGTTCGGGTCAGCGGGTTAACTTGTATTTATAATTTGTTGCTTCGGGTTCGGGTTAGCGGGTTAACTTGTATTTATTAATTGTAAACGTAGAATCATATGTTTATGTTGTTTCGTTTATTGTGTATTGAATTTTGAAAATTATAACGACAACTTGTATTGTCGGGATCGTCCAAAAATAGAGGAAACTCTGCCCGTTTTTTGTAAAAATCCGTTTAATGTTTAACGTAAAACGTAAAAATGTAAAAAGTTTAACACAAAACGTAAAACGTAAATAGCTGACATAAAACGTAAAACATAAAACTTAAAAAGTTTAACGTAAAACCGTAAACTTTTTAATGTAAACCGTAAACTTTTTAACGTAAAACGTAAAACATAAACCGTAAACTTTTTAACGTAAAACGTAAAAACGGTAAACGTAAAACGTTAAAAGGTTTACGTAACACGTAAAAAGTTTAACGTAAGCCGTAAAACGTAAAAAGTTTTACGTAAAAAGTTTTACGTAAAACGTAAAACGTAAAAAGTAAAAAGTGAAAAAATTGGCGCGTTAAAAAACGGGACATAAAAACGGAACGCTAAAAAACAGTGCGTAAAACCGGGAATAAAAAACCGCACGTAAAAACCCGGGCGCAAAAATGGCGTGAAAAAACGGGGCGTAAAAAAACGGCGCGTAAAATGGGTCGTATAAACGGCGCATAAAAACGGGACATAAAAACGGGACGTAAAAACGGGACGTAAAAAATGAGGCGTAAAAACGGCTTCTAAAATCGTGAAGTAAAAAACGGCGCGACAAAAAACGGTGCGCAAAATCGGCCATAAAAAACGGCATTTAAAAACCCGGTCGCAAAAACGGCTTGAAAAATGTTTTGTAGAAAAAAAAGGTATACCGTAAACTTTTTTAACGTAAAATGTAAACTTTTTAACGTAAAACCGTTAAACGTAAAATGTAAAAAGTTTTATGTAAAACGTTAAAAGGTTTACGCAACAGTAAAAAGTTTTACGTAAAAAGTTTTACGTAAATCGTAAAACGTAAAACGTAAAAAGTGTTACGTAAAACGTAAAAACGTAAAAAGGGTTACGTAAAACGTAAAAAGTAAAACATAAAACGTAAACAAATAAAACATAAAAAACCGGCGCGTAAAACGTAAAAACGTTAAAAATGTTGAGGTAAAAAACCGGCACGTAAATCGTAAAAAACGTTAACGTAAAAAACCGGCGCGTGAAACGTAACAAAACCGGCGCGTTAAAACGTAAACTTTTTTTATCGTAAAACGTAAACTTTTTGACGTAAAACGTAAAAAAACGGCGCGTTAAAACGTAAAAATTTTAACGTGGAACGTAAAAAAACGGCGCGTTAAAACGTAAAAAAACGGCGATTTTCTGTTGCGTTCGTTTTGCGTAAAAACGTTTTTGTAAAAAAAAATATAAACCGTAAACTTGTTAACGTAAACCGTAAACTTTTTATCGTAAAACGTAAAAACGTGAAGCGTAAAAAGTGTTACGTAAATTTTTTCGTAAGTTTTACGTAAAATGTAAAAAGTTTTTCGTAAGTTTTACGTAAAGTTTTTCGTAAGTTTTTCGTAAATTTTTTTCGTAAGTTTTACGTAAACTTTGTCGTAAGTTTTTCGTAAAACGTAAAAAGTTTAACGTAAAACATGAAAATTTTAACGTAAAACGTAAAAACTTTTACGTAAAACGTAAAAAGTTTAAATTTTTAATGTAAAATGTAAAAAGTTTTACGTAAAACGTAAAAAGTTTTACGTAAAACGTAAAACGTAAAAAGTTTTTCGTAAAACGTAAAAAGTTTTACGTAAAACGTAAAAAGTTTACGTAAAACGTAAAAAGTTTAACGTAAAACGTAAAAACTTTTACGTAAAACGTAAAAAGTTTAAATTTTTAACGCAAAACGTAAAAGGTGTACAAAAAGGGGCGCGTTAAAAAAAGTGAAAAAAACGGCGCGTTTAAAACGGCGTGTAAAAAACGACGCATTAAAAAACTTGGAGAAACGGCGCGTTTTAAAAAAACGACGCTTGAAAAAACGGCGCGTAAAAACGCGTAAAAAAACGGCGCGTTAAAAAACTTCGGAAAAACGGCGCGTTAAAACGGCGTGTAAAAAGTGTGTAAAAAATTTGGCGCGTTAAAAAACGTGTAAAAAACCGCGAGTTAAAAAACCGCCGACTGAGAAAAACGACGACTTAAAAAACGGCGCGTTAAAACGGCGCGTAAAAAACGGCGTTAAAAACAGCGCGTTAAAAAAACGCCGATTGAGAAAAACGACGCCTTTAAAAAACGGCGCGTAAAAACGGCGTGTGAAAAACGGCGCGTGAAAAACGGCACGTGAAAAATGGCGCGTAAAAAACGGCGTTAAAAAACGGCGCGTTAAAAAACGGCGCTAAAAAACGGCGCGTTAAAAAAACAGTGCGTTAAAAACGGCGCGTTAAAAACGCCGATTGAGAACGGCGCGTTAAAAAACGGCGTGTTAAAAAATCGGTGCGTTAAAAACTGCGCGTTAAAAACGCCGATTGAGAACGGCGCGTTAAAAAATGGCGCGTTAAAAAAACGGCGCGTTAAAAACGCCGATTGAGAACGGCGCGTTAGAAACGGCGTGTTAAAAAAACGACGATCGAGAAAAACGACGCCTAAAAAAACAGCGCGTAAAAAACGGCGCGTTAGAAACGGCGTGTTAAAAAAACGCCGATTGATAAAAACGACGCCTTAAAAAAACGGCGCGTAAAAACGGCGCGTAAAAAACGGCATTAAAAACGGCGCGTTAAAAAACGGTGTTAAAAAACAGCGTTAAAACGGCGCGTTACGCTTGAAAAACGGCGCGTTAAAAAACGGCGTGTCAAAAAAACGTAAAAAGTTTAACTTAAAACTTAAATTGTAAAAAGTATAAAAATCTTTTAAAAAAAATCTGAATTTAAAAATGTTTTTAATAAAGAAATTATGTTTAAAAAATAAAAGTAATAAAAAGTAATTAATGAATAGGAAAAAAAATGTAATTTAAAATTGATATATATAAAAAGACAAAATAGAGTTATTTTACTTAAATACCCTTTTGTATTATAATATTAAAGACATAATAAGACAAAAAACTTTTAATATTAATATTAACTACTTTTAATCACATCCATCCATCTAGTTGATCTAAGGGCCATAATAAGACAAAAAACTTTTAATATTAATATTAACTAGAGGTGGTTTTCATTTTAGCGATCCCCTATATATATATATATATATATATATATATATAAACGGGATCGGGAGAAACGCTCAAAAGTGTGAGAACGGTGAGAACGCTTCCTGACCCAACACGTGTCACCCGGCTTAGAGAAGGGCGGAGGGGCTTTTTTGTCCTTTCATCTTCTGCTTTTCCATATATTGTTTTAATTTTTGGTTTTTAAGATTTTTGGCGTTAACCAAATTCAATAATTTATGGTGTTTTAATGGTTTCATTGTATCAACATTTTGGCGTTTATAGCGTTTATTCACATCGTATGCCACTGGAACCCAGGGGGCAGGAAATCTATTTGAATGACGTTTTTCGAGGGGTTTTAAACAAGATGGCCCATTGTTCTATTATTTTTTATAAACATTTTGGCGTTTGGGTTATCTTGGCGTTTTACAATTGTTGGATTATATTTCAGCCATAGTAAAAAAGAAAAATACAAGCGAAGAAAATAAATTAAAAATCCTAATCGGATCTCTCTTCACAATATTCACTGTCATCAGTCTCTCTATTCTTTAATAGTACAATAATTGACACCTAAATATGGCGTTTTATGTAAAACTTAACAAACCCATCGATTTGATTATTTTCCCTGCTCGTCTGTTGAAGTGGCTTTTTTTGTGGATGTTTTGGGACATAGATCTATGACGTGTGGGTGGGTTTTTCGATTTTTCTTCATGTTGATCTTCATCTTTATCATCATCCCACTCTTTAGTGTCATTGATCTCTTCTCCTCATCCAAGCTTTCTCCAAGAACAAAAAATACAAAATGCCATATGACTGGCATTAGTATCTTTTTCTTGAATTTTTGTCCATCTCATGCAGCAAAATCTTACTGAGTTACTCGCATCCCCTAACAATTCATTCAGTGAAACTTGACGAATAACAATACTGAATATCCAAGAAAGCATATTAGCCATCTTTGATTTTTTTTGGCGTTTTACAGTGAGTGGTATTTAGTAGTATTGGCGTTTGTTTTTTTTTTTTTTTGGTTTGATCAAATAGAAGTTGCTGAGATGTATCATTTTATAGGATCTCTTTTTGGCGCATAAGTTAGGCAATGCATTATTATAATAAAGTATTCGTCTTTTCAGTTACTGTTTGTAATTATTGTTTTTGACAAGCTTTATCTCTGAAGTCTGTAACACGTCCCATCTTTCAAGTTTGGCGTTTTATATTCTAGTATAATAAATTTCCCCTATCTTCAGTTTTTCCGATTTGAAATTACTGTTTCTAGTTACATTTTCAAGTTTGTTTTTATTTTTTACTTTTTTTGGTTTTTTATAATATTTTTGAAACTAATTTTATTATAGTTTGGGAGTTTTTGGGGGGCGTTTAACATGATGATATCGTTTAAACAAGCATTTTGGCTGTTTTGGCGTTTTTATTATATATGGCGTTTTTATTTATACAACAATCAACTGAAAAGGAAAATAAAAAAAAGAATTCATAAAAAAAGTTTTTTTATAATACTTGTCCAAAATAATTTTATGATGGTTTGATAAACGCCAAAGGTGTAAGACATTTTCCTTTTTGGCGTTTTTATTAGATATGGCGTTGTTTATTAAATAACAATCAACTGAAAAAGAAAATTAAACAAAATAAATATTGATCTTCAAATCTTCACTGTCACCAGTCTCTTTCTTCTTTTGAAGTATCTTCACTGGCTGTTTCGACTTTCGTATGAAATCAACCTCTTTTTCTATAATTTTTGTTCATCTCATGCAACAAAATGTTATTGAGTTTACACCCTTTCAGCCAAAATGTTATCTTTTTTGGTGTTTTACCGAGAAAAAGAACGCCACAAAATAAACCATCTTAAAACTGTAAATTTGATCATGCTAAAATCAATAAAGTGTTGCTGTATGGTGTTGGATAACATTGTTAATCCTCAGTTAAGAAAGATAACTGACAATGTTGTCCACACCATACAGCTACACTTTATTGACAGCAATATATTTGATGTTTGGGTTTTCTAGCGTTTATCAGTCGAATGGTATATATTAAATATGCCGTTTGGGGTTTTTGTTTGTGTTTTTTAGTTGAAGGTCTGAGTTGTTGTATATATAGGATTTTTTTGGCGGTTTTTTTAGGCGGGATTTTACTATAATTAAGTTTGGCGTTTTATATTTAATGGTGTTTTTAGCAGAATGCTGTGTGATTTTTGTTTTGGCGTTTTATTTTCATGAGATGACGTTTTGTTTGGAGTAGTCAAAAGACGCTTTTATCCTTAATGAAGCGCGTCCATGTAATAAAATTGATGTTATTTACGAAAATGCCACCGCGCCAATCTAGTGCATAGATTGTTTTGATCGGATGATCGATAAGCGTTCTCACCATTCTCACACTTTCTACCGTTTTCTCTAAATCCCGACCCTATATATATATATATATATATATATATATATATATATATATATATATATATATATATATATATATATATATATATATATATATATATATATATATGTAGTGAATTTCAAGTTTTGTCCTTTATCTTTATACCCAATTTCAGGCGTTCTCCTTGATCTTTAAAATTGACGAGTTTTATACTTTATGTATCAGATTGTTGCACGGTTTGTCCTTTAGCCTTAACTCAGTTAATTTTTTCTGTTACATCAGATAACACAAGGGTAGTTTAGTCTTTTAACTAATTTATTTAAAAAACTAACAAACAAAAATTAGAAAACTAATAAAACATAAAACAAATGAATATATAAAAAAACAAACCCTTTCTCTCTCTACTCCTCCATCTCGCTGCCCTCTCTCTCTCTACCTCTCTCCACCACCACTCTTAATATCACCGCCACACCGCCATTGTCACCATCAACAACCACTGCTCTCAATATCAGAGAAGCCCAAAAATAAAAGCCCTCATTGTTGACCAACATTAGATAAAACCCAGTACCCAAAAAAAAATCTTCACAAAAACAAAAACAACAGATAGATAAAGCGCTGGAACAAGGGGTAGACGCGGTGAGGAGCCTCATCGTTTTTTTCCAGATATAGATAAAACCTAGTAGACGCGGTAAGTAGCTTCATCGTTTTTTTTCAGATATAGATAAAACCCAGTACCGAATAAAAGCCCTCATTTTTAAGCCAATTTGCTTTGGTATCAATTTTTTCAGCAAACAATCCGGCAACCACCGTGCAAAATCACACCCTGCTTTGTTGTTATTGCCGCCACCGTTGCAGGCTTTTCCGGCGAGAAACCATCATAATTAGTGCACCGATTTGAGGTGAGGTAGCCACCATTCTACTCGTTTTCATTTTCCAATCAAAAGCCCTAAGGTTTTATCCATAAAATGTGATCATGGAACTCGAATTTGACGTGAAATTGAAAGGGGCGAATTAGGGTTCAAACCCAAAACTCACCATCTGAAGGTCTGGTGGTGAACAGGTGGTGCGGTGGTGCTGTGTGGGTGGTGCGGTGGTGCTTGAAGGCGGATCTCCAGCTGTGGGGGTGCTTGAAGGCGGATCTCCGGCTGTGGGGGCGGGGTAGTGTAGAGAGAGAGAGAGGCAGAGAGAGGATGAATGGTGGAAGGAGGTTGTGGTGGTGGTGCTTGAAGGCGGTTACGGTGGTGGTGGTGGTGGTGGAAGAGGAGATGGTAGTTGTGATGGTAGAGAGGAAGAAATGAGCTGATGATGATATCTTATATATATATATATATATATATATATATATATATATATATATATATATATAGGTAAAGGGTACTGTACAAATTCCCTTATCGTACATTACGTACGCTACAATCTCAGCCGTCCGATCATCTTCCCGCAATGAAAATCGCATGCTGTTTTTTTTTTGTAATAATTTCGCATGTGATAAATTTGATGAAATAGCAGGTTTTTTTTGTAACAATTTCGCATGTGTTAATTCAATTTCGCATGTGATAATTTTAATGAAATAGAAGGTTGTTTTTTGTAATAATTTCGCATGTGGTAATTCAATTTCGCATGTGATAATTTCGATGAAATAGCAGGTTGTTTTTTTTTGTAACAATTTCGCATGTGGTAATTCAATTTCGCATGTGATAATTTTGATGAAATAGCATGTTGGTTTTTGTAACAATTTCGCATGTGGTAATTTTGAAGAAATCGCATGTTAAAAAACCAACATGCGAAATTGTTACAAAAAAACAACATGCGATTTTCAATGCGGGAAGATGATCTGACGGCTGAGATTGTAGCGTACGTAATGTACGATAAGCGCATTTGTCCGTTAACCAGCCCCTATATATATATATATATATATATATATATCTTTTAAAAGGTTTTTTAAAATAATAGGGTAAAAAGACAAAACTACCCTCATGTGCATTGCACATGTTCTGATTTAACAGAAAAAACCAACTGGGTTAGGGCCAAAGGATAAACCGTGCAACAATCTGAAACATAAAGTACAAAATTCGTTAATTTTAAACATAAAGGACATCGCCTGAAATTTGATATAAAGATAAAGGACAATTCTTGAAATTCACTATATATATATATATATAGGGTAGGGCTAGATAGAAAACCCTATATATATAAAAAACCCGAGAAAACCCAAGCTCCCGACATTTTTTTTTTTTGAAAAAAATAACACATGTAATATACATGTTTTTAAGACTTTTGGGCCAAAAAAATCAAAAAAGCGCCGAAGGGATATTTTAAAAAAAAAAACAAGTTTCAGCAATTTTCAGCGAAATTATGGATTTTTTGCTTAACACGTGTTAGGAGCTGAAATTTGTTTATTTTTTTTAAAAAAATCCCTTTGGCGCTTTTTTGTTTTTTTTGGCCCAAAACACTCTAAAACATGTATATTACATGTGTAATTTTTTTCAAAAAAAAAAAATGTCGGGAGGTTGGGTAAAAATGGCTTCCCATTTGGGTTTCCAGAGTTTTCTAAGAATTTTAGGGTTTTTTATCTAGCATTATCCTATATATATATATATATATATATATATATATATATATATAGGGAGAAGATCATGCGAGAACCACCTCTTATTGTGAGAACCGCGAGAACCAATGTGAACACATCAAAAATGCATAAAAATAGCTAAAAATCACACAAAAATTTTTTTTTTTGAATTTTTTATAAAAAAATCGCTACTTTTCGAAGCCAAAAAAAAAATTTAAAAAAAAAAACATTTTTTTTGTCTTCTAAAAGTAGCGATTTTAACATGAAAAATATTAAAAAATTCAAAAAAAAAAATTTAGATTTTTTTTTTTGATTTTTTTAGATTTTTAGGTTTTTTGGGGGTTTAGTTTTTAGCATTTTAGCTTGGGGGGGGGGGGTTAGGTTTTTGGGGGGTAGGGGAGGGGGTTTAGGTTTTTTTTTTTTTTTTTTTTTGGGGGGGGGGGGGGTTAGGTTTTTTTTAGCATTTAGCTTGGTCGGGGGTTAGGTTTTTTTTTTTTTTTGCGGGGGGGGGGGGGGGGGGGGGGGGGGTTAGGTTTTTTTAGCTATTTTAGGTTGTGTTCACATTGGTTCTCAAGGTTCTCACAATCAGGGGCGGATGTAGCTTATACCAGGGGGCAATGCCCGCTACGGCTTGGCGCGGAAAAAATTGGAAAAATTAGAGTAAATTTCGGAAAAATTTGACGTTTTTTCGATTTCGTTACGGCTTATTTATAAAACGTTACGGCTACGATCCGTTTCTAGATCCGCCACTGCTCACAATAAGGGTGGTTCTCGCATGAGCCCCTCCCTATATGTGTATATATATATATATATATATATATATATATATATATATATATATATATATATATATATATATATATATATATAGGGGAGGGTTTAAATGAGAACGCTAAATATTTGTGAGAACCGTGAGAACAAATGAAAAAACCGCGAGAACTTGGTCAAAACCGAATCAAATTCAAATTTTTTTTCTACACTTATCATTATTATTCGAGTACAATATTAGAAATTTAATTTACACGTTTAAATTAACGTGAATTCGTAAATAAAGAAAATTTACACATGTGTAAGTTTGCCATTTACACATGTGTAAATCTGCTATATTTACACATGTGTAAAAAATCTAAAAATAGTGATTTTGAAAGGAGAAATGAATTATTTGATGTTGTAAATTCTTTTTTTGATGTTGTATCTTAATTACAATGAGGTTTGTATTAAAAAAATTGGTTTTGATTGGTTTTTTCATTCGTTCTCACGGTTCTCGCAATATTTAGCGTTCTCAAGATAACCCTCCCCTATATATATATATATATAACTTTTATACCTCCATTTCATGCATTTATACTTCCACCTCATCTATTTATACCTCAATATTCATTTATTTTTAAGCAAAAGTTTTAGCCCAAATTTGATTTTGATTGTTAATCGAAATTAAACAAACTGGACCAAAAACCATCAATCTAACTTAACAAACCAAACTGATTGGTTAGTAAAATAGACAAATTGACGACTTCGGTTTCAACTTTGATTGAGGATATTAACCAAACCGACCGAACCATGCATACCATGCCAGTGTTTATGTTTCCTACCGCGTTACGCAGACACCCTTTTAGTCATTATATAGTATATATTTTGGCTCGTTACAATTTAACGAGAACGTGAAAAAGAATCCGACTTCCATATTGTTTTTGTAATTTTGTTTAATATGTTACCTAGATTTTCATTTACTTAAGAGATGTTAAGCTAATTTAAACATATCTATTTGTTGGGCTCAAGTAAGCTAATTTAAACATATCTTTTGGTTGGGCTCAACGTCTTATCAGGCCTAAGAAAAATGGCCGACTGGGCCTAACCCAATACTGGATAATGGATATTCTTATCAAGGCTAGCCCACTGCTTTAAACAAGGTCTGGACTACCCTCTCTTGGACTAGGGATGGGTACCGGTCTCGTACCGAATGTTTTCGGTATCGGTACCCACTTTTTAGCATTTTCGGTATTGGTACCAGTTTGGTACGGTACCGGTAAAATACAGAATTTTATTTTCAAATACCTTGTGAGAGGTGAATTTCTGACACAACACGAACCTAACACAAAATTTGATGGCGTGAGTTTGTTTTACATGGGTTCGAGTCCGTTTCAAGTCGACTTACATGCACGTTTAGCTAACGGGCCGTGTTCGTGTTAACATGACGGTTTCATCGGTTGCTCATTTCACCAATTTATTTACTTTTTTGTTTTTTTAAGGCAAATTGGAAAATAATAATCCCATCTTTCTGAAATTGGCCGATAATAATCCCAAGTCAGTTATTAGCCAATAATAATCCGACCTCGTCCAATTTTTTTTTTTTTTTTGTAAAATAGTCTGTCGTTAAAGTAAGCTTAACGGAGTTAAGTGTTTTTCCGAATTACAAACCGATGTTTTAGGGCTTTTGATCAGAACGAAGATACGAGTCGATTGATGTAAAATTTACCTCGAAATTGTGTTCGAAATGGCTTGAATTTTGTTAATTGGAAGTTAAACACCCGAATTGAAGCACCGTTTTCGTGGGTTGGGGCAGTATTTCAAGTAAGTTTTACATCAATCGACTGGTATCCTCGTTCTGATCAAAAACCCTAAAACATCGGTTTGTAATTCGGAAAAACACTTAACTCCGTTAAGTTATTTTAACGGCGGACTATTTTACAAAAAAATTAGACGAAATCGGATTATTATTGGCTAATAACTGACTTGGGATTATTATCGGCCAATTTCAAAAAGATGAAATTATTATTTTCCAATTTGCCTTTTTTAATGTGTCTTGTGTGATAGCTTAAACCATTTGGGATCAAAATATAAAACTTCGAAAATAAAGTTATCATTAGTTAAGTTTAAAATCACTTTTTCGTTCACCCTATAGGAGTACAGATGTATTAAATATTGGTATTTACAACATAAACACACAATTATCTACTTTTTACACTATATGTTATGTCTATATTGTTTGATGTGTGGTTATGCATCTATTCTGCGTGTATGTGTCTGTTTTAGGTGAAACTTACATAAGTAATATATAGCCGAAATTAATCTCAAGAAACAGTATATTAGTCCCTTATGATCTTCAATGTATAATACAACAAAGCCAGCTTGTTATTTGGTCTACAATCACAACTGTACAAGATATAATTTAACACACAGTTCATCCATTTTTTGAAGTGTATGAGTACATCTCCAGTGACCTGCAAATAGAGTTCGGATTACAACTGAATCAATAAATCACAAAAACCTACAAGTGTCCATCTCAACTTGTTTATTCATGCATGAGTCAAGTCTAATTTAAATGATACAGCCTGCCAAATTGATTAATTCAAAGACTAAAAATAATATTGTAATAGTTTTGTTCTTGTGACCATAGTTGACGTAACATTTTGAAAATTTGGTATTAGAAAAAGCGTTTGGTGGTCAACCCGACCCGTGCCAAAAAAGATCTATTTCAACCTCAATCTGTTATCCGACATACAGTAAGGAAAGGGCAAATCCACAAGGCAACTAACCTTTTCTTAAAGTGCCATTTCTGCTTGCAATGCAGCAAGTTCATCTTCCTCCGCTTTGTTTTGGCGAGGAGCTGGACGTGTTGGTTGCTTGCCAGCTGGCACATGCACCGGAGCAGCAGGGGCGGTTGTGGCAGGCTGGAGAAGCTGTTCCTCCAACTCAGCTCCTTCTAGTTCCTCAAGTTCAGCTTCCAGTTCATCCTGTTTACAAAAAAATCTCAGTATCATTTCCGTAGTTTCGTTTAAAAAAAGCTCAGTAATTGACAGCTTTAAATATGTAAGATATTGTAGATATATTGACCAAAATATATTTTAGAATTAAATAAAAAGTAAACAAATAATTTTATTTTACCCTTGAAGATTAATAGAAAGTGGGAATGGTACCTCATCAAAATCAGCAGCTGCACCCAGTGGTGTTGCCAATGCCTCCTGAATTTGCTTCATATTTTCAGTTTGTTCGTTTATCTCATCCATAGTCTTGTCAACATCATCGATATTTCTGCATCATGATAGTTTTCAAATCAAATAATTTTGTCCCATTCGAGACGAAACGAAATTGTGCAAATGATTAAATGAAGCTAAGTTGTACGGCTAATGAAATAACAACACATGTTCTTGAGAAATATTTCAACATTGGCTTTTATAAAGTTTTTGGAGCATCATTAAAAATAAAATATTACCCAACTAACTCGGCCCATTTTTAGGTGAACGAGTTGAAATTACCACCTCAGCCAAATGGTATAACTTTCTTAACTTCATCGTATAATAGTTAAAGATTAATAGGAACAAAACTCACGTTGCCTTTTGCATGGCCTTCATTGCTGCGGCACCGGTTCTCAAAGCATCAACAGTCTCTGTGGTAGCTTTTGCACCTTCTAGCATAATCATCTAATATTCAAGTGCAAGCAGTTCATTAAAATTCCAATTTCCGTACACCCGTAATCCTTATAAAAAATGCATATTTACTTAACATCACTAAATGTCACCTGGTCATGAATACGCAACTGGAAGTTCCCAAGCTGTTCAACTTGTTGCTCATACAGCTTCTTCCTCTTTAAACATTGTATTGCCGCTGTTTAACATCGGAATATCAAAAGATCAACATTTCCTTACAATACTGAAAAAATCAGGTGCATAAACTAGCTTTTTAAGTGCATATGACACGAGTACGATCTGTAAAAGAATAAGATATTATTTTAAAACAGTCTTTATCAACGGGAAAATGAACGAATGTACACCAACAGTTGCATGCATCATTTTATCTTTAAAAACTTTATGCCGGCTGTATTCGTGAAGTTGAAAACGAATAAAGTAGTTTATTACTTTGTGTATAAAGCAGCGAGTACGAACCCCTTTTATTATGTGCTTTTGTATACTCTTTGGCCTTCTCCACCTCTGCAGATGCCTTCTTCAAAAGTACTTTCTCTTTCTTCTCCAGCATTTCAAGTGTCTGTAAAAGAACAAGATAAGGCGTGTGTCTAAAGATATAACATATGTTAACATCGCTATCTTCAAGAAAGAAGGATGATTATAGAGCTGAACGTATAAAAAGATAAAAACTTTTCTTCCTGACCATAACAATAAGTCAAGGGAAACGTGAACTTTAATGCCCAAAACAATACGTCGTGTAACATGATAATATTGTCCCCTCACGATAAAAGATATCGAACAATCACAATACTTTACACCTATCAACGCAAGTTGCGTTTTACCTGAAGTTAGCAGGATATCGATGGAGCCTCGTGAGTTTTCAGGAAATTTAGGCATCCCTTATGAATCGATATCCAAACTCGTGTTTGTTATACTTGTTGTACTATACTCATTTACCATCTAGCAAAATTAAAATCTTAGGATCTAATGGTGACTACAGGCACCCTAATTCAACACTTAATAACAAAGTTATCAACTTAATTTAAAAATTAAACAAAAAAACAAAATGAATTAAAGAATATTGATCAATAATAGCTCATAATATTCCTTAATATAAATTCCACTAAAACAGGTACCAAATTGCTACAATCTACAAACTGATCAATAATTAGATCATGAAAAAAACAAATTTTACCTCATTTAATTTGTCTAATGTTGTCACCGCATTAGCTTCTTGCTTAGGTTTTCCAAAAACGCGCGAAAGCATGATTGCTTCTATAGAAATTTCGTTTAATTGAATCAACGAATCAACAGAGTAACGATCTTCAACACCTGTATGTGCAATCGATGAATTTAGATCTACAAATACAGAACTGAAATTTAATTAAAAAACGCCTAAATTGAATCATGAAGTTTGCATATATATATGTAATTTCAGTGGCTGGAATCAAAATTCGATTATCGGAAAAAGTTTACCTCAAAATTATTGAAGAATTAAAGTTGGATTGAAGTGATATGATCAGAGGAAAAAGGGAAAAACGATTGAGTTCGATGGATTTGATATGGGTTTAAAGTTGAATGTTAATGGGTGTGTAACAATAAATAAAATTAAATTAAAAGCAGGATGTTGAGCGAACCCGACCCGAAATAAGGAGGAAAATTACGGTGAGTAATCCAAATAACCGATCCAAAATAGATGGACCCGCACCCGCAACCGCAACCAACTCTTATCCAAAAAAAATATACTCCCTCCATCCTATTAAAAGTATCATATTTTTAATTTTCAAAGTCTTTATTTATAAACTTTGACTTTAATTATATATTTTTTGTGTTATATAGAACTTGATGAAAAATTAACCCAATAAAAACACTTCTAAAACACACTTAAATCATATAACTTTCATCAAGTATTATCTAACACAAACAAAATTATTTAAGATCAAAGTTTATAAATAAAGACTTTGAAAATTCAAAATATGATACTTTTAATGGGACGAAGGTAGTACTTTCTAAAGAAAATCACAATAAAAAAATGCAACTTCAAGTGGTATGATATGTACTGTGGTAGACTCAGGAATTTTTTTTTGGGGGTGCGAAATATTTTCAAAGATTTTAGGCCCCTAGCTGTATAAAAATATCGGTTCATAACGGGCCGGGTCGGATCATGTAAGACAAAAGAACATCAAACTAAAATTTATAAATTATAAAAAACACATCAAACATCATTACAAATTACAAACGTATTTAAAATTGTGCCCTACATGTTTTTTTTTTTTTGAAATATATCCAAAATATCATATAAAAATACTAAACACGCCATAAGTCCATTAGATTCTTACTCATTGTTCCTAAGACATAAAATTTGCTCCATAAGTTCATAAAACAACACTAAACACTTAAACAAAATAAATAATCATGTTCAACCATAGCCCATAACTTTCAATTATATTTTTAAACATTCAAGCCCTAATATTAAATGTTGATTACTTGTAGCTAATCATTTAAACAAACAAAACTATAAATAAAACAACAAAATCATTTAACTATAAGTCTAGAACAACAAAAAAATAAAAAAATATATAAAAAGATTAAACCCTTACACATCTATATTTTCTCCTAATCATCACATAAAACAAAATAAAGTTTTTCCGGTGAAAAAAGCCACCAGGTCGTGAGCAGTGGCGTCAAGTCGCTGGGAGTTTTTTTGGGAGCGGGATTTGGAAATGGAATGGGTGGATGGGTTTGGGTTATTTTATTTAGTTCAAATTTCTTTAGGTTGGGTTTAAGCTTGTGTTAATAAAAATTGATTGCAGATTGAGCTTTGATTAGATTAAATAATTAAGTGAATAAGTGGTTAATAATATTTTTTTGGAAAATTGGTTTTTAATAAACCAACCTTTGTCCCGTTGGTAAATAATAATCCTACCTACGTAATTGGTATACAATAATCCTACCTATCAACATGTTGGTTCTTAATGAACTTCCGTTAATTATTTTTAACTGAAGTTAGTTTTTAAGTTTTATTTATTACACAAACAACCTTGTAGTTATAATTAACTAGTTTTAACTATTTTGTAAAACAAAAAAACGTCAAAGGCCATGTAACGAAGTTTGTTTTTTGTTTTATAAAATAGTTAAAACTAGTAAATTACAACTACAGGGACTGTTTGTGTAATAAATAAAACTTAAAAACTAACTTCAGTTAAAAAAATTAACGAAAGTTCATTGAGTACCAACATGTTGATAGGTAGGATTATTATATACCAATTACGTAGGTAAGATTATTATTTACCAACGGGGCAAAGGTTGGTTTATTAAAAACCAATTTTCCTAATTTTTTTAAGTGGGGTGTTGAAATTTTTCAAGGGGTGCGGGTGAAAAATTCCAAGGGGCGCGGTCGGGATTTACGGCGAAAAATAACACTAAAAAATATTTTTTCATGGGGTGCGCCTGCCCACCCTTGGCTTAGGGTGGGTACGCCCCTGGATATGTAAGTTACTTTTGTTGGATACTTAGGTAGTGTTTGGTATTCAAGATTAAGTGACGAGAAAAATGCCCGGATAGTCCCTGTGGTTTCTCCTTTTATCACCTATAGTCCCCAACTTTCTAAAATTACCTGAATAGTCCCCAAGTTTTCAATTTTTGTTCCCCGATAGTCCCTGGTTTAACTTCAGTTTGTTTTCTCTGTTAAGAGGGTGTGAAATGTCAAAAATACCATTTCCTTAAAAAGCCAAACCACAGGGACTATCCGGGCATCTTCTTTATTTTTATTTATAAAACCCCACCACCACACTTCATTTTCAACCTCCACCCACCATCACCCTCCTCCACCCTCCACCATCACTAAGGTGATTAAGCAGCAACAGCCACGGCACCGGTCGAACCGGTCAAACGGGAGTAACCGGACCAGTCCCGGTGGTGGTGAGGAAGTAACAGTTTGCTCTGCGAATGCTTCGTTTCGCGGGAAATCGAGCTTGTTACGGACGAAAACGAAGTCGAGGTTGATAGATCCGCCGGAGGCGGATCAAAGATCGGGTCGGTTATCGAAATCGGGGTTGTTAAACAAATGGGGTAGCGAAATCGATGAAGATGAACCGTTTTTGGATGAGGATTTACCAGATGAGTATAAGCAGTTAAGGTATAGCAAATGGACTTTACTTCAATTGTTTAGTTTTATATTGATTCTTGCTGCTTTGACCTGCACACTTACAATTCTGTTTTGTAGGTAAGATGCCATGGCCATCATTCAATCACCACCCTCTCATTAATTGCACTCACTATCAAAAATCCCCCAATCACAGCTCCTCCAGCAATCAAACCAAGCGAGAACTCTTCCGAACCGGACGGCGGTGATTTCCCCCACGACAACCGATTAAACGGTTCAGAACTAGCTATAGCACCGGTTAGTATCAAATCACGATCATCCGATCCAAAATCAAGCTTGAACACTTCGAGATTTGCAGAAGAACTAAACGACAAGTCCACAGCTCCGGCTATGGTTCCGGCGGCGAAGAACGGTGCATCGGGAGCAAATGCGACCAATGCGGATCGATCTACTTGCTTTATGCACGCTGATGTGCTCATTTTGAGTCGATTAAGTGGTGAATTTTGAGATCTAATTGAGGATTGTGTGGTTCTAGGGTTTGGATGTGGTTTAATTGGGGGTATTTTGTGGTTTGGAGACTTGAATCTGTTGTGATTAACGTCTTGTTGTTGTTGATTCAGGTCTTCGTGGTCAGCGAGCGTTTATAAGTTGCAGTGCTAATTTGAGTGTGGTGGTGGGGTTTTATACATAAAAATGAAGAAGATGCCCGGATAGTCCCTGTGCTAATTTTTGACATTTCACACTCTCTTAACAGAGAAAACAAACTGAAGTTAGACCCAGGGACTATCCGGGAACAAAAATTGAAAACTTGGGGACTATTCAGGTAATTTTAGAAAGTTGGAGACTATAGGTGAAAAAAGGCGAAACCACAGGGACTATCCGGGCATTTTTCTCTTAAGTGACTGAATGAAATAGACTATTACAAAAGAATGAAAAAAAAATTGTTTGGTTTGTCAAGGTAATGAAATCATCGATTACACAAGACATTCAAATTTTTTTAAAAACCTTAAGTTAATTACATCCATCACCCTTGTTTCTTTTTCGTAGTGAGTCAGTTGTTATGTAAGGTTGTATAAACAACATATAACCTTTGTTCCATAGTTGTGAAAATAATGTTATAATTTCGTTGAGAAAACCAGAACTTCTTTATTAGAGGGTTATTATAAGACTTTTTTTATCTACTGACCAGAAATTGAGGGTCTAAATAATATTTTTTCTAGAAAATCTTGGATTTTATATATAAAAGTTCAGCAAATTTCCGCACCATGTTGAGTTGAGAAAACCGTGAAAACCTTATGTTAGAAACCCTTTTTATAGAAATTATAGGTAGTAATATACATGTTTCTGAGCGTTTTAAGCTAAAAAAAAGCGTTGGGTGGATATTTAAAAAAATAATAAATAATTATGAAATTAATTTACATAACAAACGGTAAAGAAATATAAAAAATTAATTTTCATTCCTTTATCTATTCATTTACCTAGTCGATTCCGTTCTATTGTCTATTTCATTACCTCATACCAAACAGTTAAGAAATAGAGTTATTATATAATGGAATATTATATAAAAGAAAAAGTATATTCTTCATTTTATAAGACCATGCGTAATGGTTAAACATTATAATGCCCCCTCCATGGGGCGTTTTGCGCCATGTGGCAGCCCAGTCAGCAAGGGGCATTATACCATAAAATGGTGTAGTGGGGCATTATTCAAATAATGCCCATGCAATCATTTCCCAATTATTTTTTTTTAATTTAAAACATAAAAAATACAATACTAAAAAATTAAAAACAGAACTTAAAAATAAAGAAAATAAAAATACAGAAAATAAAAAACAGAAAGTAAAATACAGAAAATTAAAAAAATACAATACTAAAAAATTACTTTAGGGCCTAATGTTTCAAAACAGAAAATAATAAAGTTTAAAAGTATAGGGGCCTAAGTGTCAATATCAAAGTTTAAAAAAAAAACCTTTCTTCTTCTTCTTCATGCCCTTCTTCTTCCCTTCTGCAAACCCAGAAAATCCGGCCAAAAATCCGGCCAAAAATCCGGCCAAAAAATCCGGCCACAACCCCATCTCTCTCTCTAAACCCACATGTCCTCAATTGATTGGGCATTCAAACCATTGTTCAGCGTTTTAATAAACACGCCGGAGCCATTTTTTTTTCAAAAAAAACGCCCGGAAACGCCCCATGTAATGGGGGTTCCGGCGTTATCCGGCGTTTTTTTGCAATTTTTTTTAAAAAAAACGCCCCGTTACGGGGGGTCTAAACGTAGCTACAACATCTTCAACGGATGCCTGTGAGGCGCATTTGTGTTTACGTGGAGAGTCATTTACCAGAAAGTGTATTAGATTTCCTTTTGTTTTGTTGTCACTACAAAGTATAAGAATGGAAATAAATCAATAAAATGAAAATTTCATGTTATTAAACAAGAAAATCAAATTACTTCATACTTCATAAACCTTGAAGATCTTATTAACATCCAAAGACAACCCAAGTGAAATCAATTTTTTAACCGATCATTTGTTTCGTTGTTCGATGTCACTTATTTTGTCCGACATATAATAAGCTTAAAAGTCTATATTCTTGTTGATGTATATGCAGTAGATATAGCAATATACAAGAATAAAAAAGTAAACCAATAATGTAAGAGGAGAAACATGAGTGAGAAATAAGTTTAACAACTCTTGAACTACTATCATACGCAGGGGCGCAGCTTCCTTGGGCGGGAGCTCCCCCTCCCCCCGGAATTGAGAAAAATCGACCCCTAAGCTTCGCTAATGATCATACGCATAATAAGATATAGTTTAGCCAAGCCCACTGGTTTGATCGTCTTCAAAGTGATTGGAAGACGTGTGAGAAAAGTGTAGAAACAATGTCACATAAAATGGCTTCAAAGAGAAGACTTCAGTTCTGTTAACTAAATAGGTTATTATAAAATGGTTTAACCGAAGCCAAACCATAAATTTTGGTTTTAAATAAACTACTTAACCAAATCATTAACAACGTTGTAACTGAACTGAGCCGAGCCCGAAGGGCTCGTATTAATTTTTTAAGCTCGAGGTCAATCTTGGTTCGAACATGGTTTTTTAATATCAGCTCAGCTTGTAACATATTATATAGGCTCGGCTTAGCTTATTTGACCAATTCAACAAATTAGGAAAACCCTAGCAATAACCTCTAATCAGATCGACAAATCAAAAAACGTAAAATAGTTTACATTATAAAGATGTCAGGTACAAATGGAAAGCAAATAGTTGACTCATTATAGCTCGACTCTTTTCGTGTTTTTACTGATTAGATTACGAGTAGCTCATGGACATAAATAACATCGTTGACCAGTTCAGTTCACTGTATTTGTGTTTGATACATTGCCTATTCACTTGTCAAATCGGCCCATAGGTCTTTGGTACAATAATGTTGGTGAATTGTAGGGGTGTTCGTGATCCGGATTTATATGATTTTATGTCAAACCATGAGCCTGACCGTTAGTAATTGTTTTTTATTATCGAAACCAAAACCGAACCATTGAAATTAAAAACCATACGCATAATAAGATCGACAAATCAAAAAACGTAAAATAGTTTACATTATAAAGATGTCAGGTACAAATGGAAAGCAAATAGTCGACTCATTATAGCTCGACTCTTTTCGTGTTTTTACTGATTAGATTACGAGTAGCTCATGGATATAAATAACATCGTTACTGACCAGATCAATTCACTGTATTTGTGTTTGATACATTGCCTATTCACTAGTCAAATCAGCCCATAGGTCTTTGGTACAATAGTGTTGGTGAATTGTAGGGGTGTTCGTGATCCGGATTTATATGATTTTATGTCAAACCATGAGCCAGACCGTTAGTAATTGTTTTTTAATTATCGAAACCAAAACCGAACCATTGAAATTAAAAACCAGACTACTACTAACGGTTTAGTTCTCGTTTAAGTTCACTGTTTAGGCAATATGTAACGCTCCGCATTTTCTGTACTTTCCATATTTAAAAAATTGTATTCACATTTTTATTTTTAGAAACTTGTATTCTTACTTCATTTCAATCCTTGTAATCTCGAGACTTTGATCATAATGGAAATTGTATTTTTATATCAACCTTGTTTAATCGTACATGCATAATATGTAATCAGTCGTGAAATACACGTTTTAATTTAAAACCGAGAAATACATCGAAGTTATATTTTCTCGGAATCACATTCATACATGTATTATATTTATAATATACATGCATACACCTTTATAACATAAAATAACTAACAATACAAGCGCAATGACTAAAAATGAAAATTTTCATCTCCCCAACCACTTTCTTTAATGTCCTAAACTCCAACCAACTCATTTAATACCCCAAACCCACCTTCTAAGGCTGGACGGTATGGGGTTAGTCCCCGGTTCGTCCAGGTCCGGCGCCGGGCCAAACACCACGCCGCCCCCTCCCGGCTTCGTCCTCCCCGTCCTTTACAATACGTTTGCGACGGTCCACAAGAGGACAAAAACTATCCCCCCTCTCTCGCACACCTATACATACAATATATACATATACTTTTTAGGTCCATCCCCCTATTTCCATACCTCCATCCTTTTTGCTCCATCCTCATGCCCATCCTACGTAGCGCTTACGTGGCGAACCATCCTCCAAGGGAGGACCATCACCATACCGTGTAGCCTAACCTCCAACCAACTCATTTAATACCTCTCCTAACTCCCAACCACCTTCATTTAAACCCCAACCACTTAACCCTCTTATAAATATCAACTCTAACACCTTCCAAACACTTGCACCACCTCCAAATTACTTCCAAACTCTCTCAAATCTCCACGATTTTCAACTTTGGGCAAAAAGTTCAAGAACCAAAATTGGTAACTTCGGTGTTCCAACAACTAAAGACTCGTTAAACTCACTAAGGGGAAATTTCTTTGCAAACCGTGAGTATACTTGACCCTTTTTTCGCTTTAACACACTTTTGGGTGTAACATGTTAACTTATCAAAATACACAATTCACACAAACATACTTTATTCACTCAATCCGGCATACATGCTATTTGTTATGCTTAGGTTCTATGCTAGAATACATACATGTTATTTGTCATTAACTTAGCTAGCCCATCTTAACATATTTAGCGCTATAAGAGTAGCACGCCGCCCGTCGTGGTATTGTTAAGTTATTATATTTTACGGTCTCGTTCACTTCAGTGACGAGGGATGCACATTACTCTCGTAGACACTCGGGTTTGGCCTATAGTTATGCATGCTAGCTACAAGTTGTATATGAATTGCCATGTTGGATTTGAGACAAACTTTTAGTATATTATGCTAGTACTCAAAACTTCTATACTCGCTAATGCTTTTGTATTGAACTATACTTTAAAACCTGTTGCAGGATTACGATGATGATGATGCACGGAACTTAGTAGGATGCCTAGAAACGCATTTTAAACTTTAAATACTTGTTGTAATGTAATTCATTTTGTTTCAACTTGTTGTATTCGATTTCAAACAATGTAATTGATTCTTTTAGCAATGAAATGAAATTTATTATTAAATACTTGTCACAATTTAGTGTTATGAGTAATGAGCAATCTATTTCGTCTCACTTCGATGTTTCCGCCATCGGTTGGGGTGTCACAGATTGGTATCAGAGCCATAACTATAGGGAATTAGTCTCTTGTGTTTGAGATTCTTGATCTTTCTGTCTTCAATCTGAATGGGTTTTTCTACAAACTTAAGTTTCTCATTTACCTCTATGTCCTGAAGAGGTATTACCAAAGATTCGTCTGCTAAGCATTTCTTGAGATTACATACATGAAATACATCATGTAATCTTGCCATTTCCTCTGGCAGTTGTAGCTGATAAGCTACCGGTCTTATTCTTCTAATAATCTTAAAAGATCTAACATACCCGGAGCTTAGCTTTTCCCTTTTAACGAATCTGACTACTCCTTTCCATGGAGAAACTTTTAACAATACCTTGTCTCCAACTTGAAATTCTAATGGTTTTCGTCGGTTATCTGCATAACTCTTTTGACATCTCATGCTGCTTTTAGTCTTTCCTTGACTTGAATAATCTTGTCCGTTGTTTCTTGTACTATCTCTGGTCCAGATAGTTGCTTTTCTCCAATCTCTGCTCAACAGACTAGAGTGCGGCACTTTCGTCCATAAAGTGCTTCAAACGGTGCAACATTAATGCTGGTATGATAGTTGTTATTGTAGTAAAATTCTATTAATGGTAAATGATCGTCCCAATTTCCTCCAAAATCAATTACACAGGCTCTAAGCATATCTTCCATTGTCTGAATTGTCCTTTCGTTTTGTCCGTCCGTTTGTGGATGATAAGCTGAGCTTAGATTTAACCTGGTTCCCATTGCTTAGATTGTTTCACGGTTTCAATCAAATTGTAAGCAACCCTAGTGAATTCCCCATGGGTAAAATTATTCTATAAAGGCTTTTAAAAATAAGAAGTGTACAAAGACACAATGGATCGCAAAATATAACACAATGAGTGAGAAATAAGTTAAACTCTTGAACTACTATCATACGCAGGGGCGCAACTTCCTTGGGGCGAAAGGGGGCGCCCCCACCCCCCTCCCGAACTTTTCGACGCGTAGTGTTATGAACAGTACCTTCATATAGAAATTTTTAGGTATATACGTCCGCCCCCCCCCCCCCCCCGGAATTGGGAAAAATCGACCCCAAAGCTTCGTCAACGATCATACGCATAATAAGATATAGTTTAGCCAAGCCCACTGGTTTGATCATCTTCAAAGTGATTGGAAGACGTGTAAGAAAAGTGTAGAAACAATGTCACATAAAATGGCTTCAAAAAGAAGACTTTAATTCTCTTCACTAAATAGGTTATTATAAAATGGTTTAACCGAAAGCAAACCATAAATTTTGGTTTTAAATAAGCTACTTAACCAAATCATCAACAACGTTGTAACTGAACTGAGCCGAGCCCGAACAAAGCTCGGCTCGTCATAATTTTTTAAGCTCGAGGTCAATCTTGGTTCGAACATGGTTTTTTAATATCAGCTCGGTTTGTAACATATTATATAGGCTCGACTTAGCTCATTTGACCAATTCAACAAATTAGGAAAACCCTAGCAATAACCTCTAATCAGATTGACAAATCAAAAAACGTAAAATAGTTTACATTATAAAGATGTCAGGTACAAATGGAAAGCAAATAGTCGACTCATTATAGCTCGACTCTTTTCGTGTTTTTACTGATTAGATTACGAGTAGCTCATGGACATAAATAACATCGTTACTGACCAGTTGAGTTCACTGTATTTGTGTTTGATACATTGCCTATTCACTAGTCAAATCGGCCCATAGGTCTTTAGTACAATAGTGTTGGTGAATTGTAGGGGTGTTCGTGATCCGGGTTTATATGATTTTATGTCAAACCATGAGCTAGACCATTAGTAATTGTTTTTTTATTATCGAAGCCAAAACCGAACCATTGAAATTAAAAACGAAACTGTTACTAACGGTTTAGTTCTGGTTTAATTTCACGGTTTAGGTAATATGTAACGCTCCGCACTTTCTGTACTTTCCATATTTAAAAAATTGTATTCACATTTTTATTTTTAGAAACTTGTATTCTTACTTCATTTCAATCATTGTAATCTCGAGACTTTGATCATAATGGAAATTATATTTTTATATCAACCTTGTTTAATCATACATGCATAATATATAATCAGTCGCGAAATACACGTTTTAATTTAAAACCGAGACATACATCGAAATTATATTTTCTCGGAATCACATTTATACATGTATTGTATTTATAATATATATGCATACACCTTTATAGGATAAAATAACTAACAATACAAGCGCAATGACTAAAAGTGAAAATTTCCATCTCCTCAACCACTTTCTTTAATGTCCTAAACTCCAACCAACTCATTTAAGGAATTTTTACATATTTCCCCCTCCTAAGCAGTTTTATTACATATTTCCCTAACCCATAAATTTAATTACATATTTTCCCTTTCTAAAGAAGCCTTATTACATATTTCCCCAATCTCTAAATTTTTATTACATATTTCCCCAATCTCTAAATTTAATTACATATTTCACCTTCCTAAACCGCATATATTACATATTTATCCATTTCATTAAAAATACTCTTATAGAATTACTATTTTACCCCTAATGAGTTTATTAAATAAATAACTACAATATATTTCCTAGCTTCTCCTTTGAACCCGGATATTTTCCACCAGCTCATATTAATAGTAACTATTTATTTATTTAAAAGTAAAAAAGTTAGATTTTTTCGTTTTATTTTATTTAATTGGCGTGTTTATCCTTTTGTTATTTATTTTATCGGTTCATTATTTTTTTAATAAGAGGTTGTTTTTCATTTGAATATTATCCTTTTGTTATTTACTTTATTAGTTCATTATTTTTTAATAAGAGGTTGATTTTCATTGAATATTTTAATAACATTTTTATTGTATAGATTCTTTTCTAGTTTTTGTAAACAAAATAAAGAAAAATTTTATCAAATTCATAAAGTATCGATAAAGCAATGTTAATCATTCATGTGTGTACATCGATTATTAGAGAAAAAATTGGCCCACATACGATTAGATTAAGAGTAAACATGTATTTTTTTAGAAATCTTAAATAAGAAACCTAAATATCAAACAAAATAACAAAAATATTATTAAGATTGTTATAACAATAAGTAGTGATATTGTAGTTATTTATTTAATAAACTCATTAGGGGCAAAATAGTAATTCTATAAGAGTAGTTTTAATGAATTGGATAAATATGTAATATATGGGGTTTAGGAAGGTGAAATATGTAATTAAATTTAGAGATTGGGGAAATATGTAATAAAAATTTAGAGATTGGGGAAATATGTAATAAGGCTTCTTTAGGAAGGGGAAATATGTAATTAAATTTATGGGTTGAGGAAATATGTAATAAAGCTGCTTAGGAGGGGGAAATATGTAAAAATCCCCTCATTTAATACCCCAAACCCACTTTCTAACCTCCAACCAACTCATTTAATACCTCTCCTAACTCCCAACCACCTTCATTTAAACCCCAACCACTTAACCCTCTTATAAATATCAACTCAAACACCTTCCAAACACTTGCACCACCTCCAAATTACTTCCAAACTATCTCAAATCTCCACGATTTTCAACTTTGGGCAAAAAGTTCAAGAACCAAAATTGGTAACTTCGGTGTTCCAACAACTCAAGACTCGTCAAACTCACTAAGTGGAAATTTCTTCGCAAACCGTGAGTATACTTGACCCTTTTTTCGCTTTAAAGCACTTTTGGGTGTAACATGTTAACTTATCAAAATACACAATTCACACAAACATACTTTATTCACTCAATCCGCCATACATGCTATTTGTTATGCTTAGGTTCTATGCTAGAATATATACATGCTATTTGTCATTAACTTAGCTAGCCCACCTTAACATATATAGCGCTATAGGAGCAGCACGCCGCCCGTCGTGGTATTGTTAAGTTATTATACTTTATGGTCTCGTTCACTTCGGTGACGAGGGATGCACATTATTCTCGTGGACACTCGGGTTTGGCCTATAGTTATGCATGCTAGCTACAAGTTGTATATGAATTGCCATGTTGGATTTGAGACAAACTTTTAGTATATTATGCTAGTACTCAAAAGTTGTATATTCGCCAATGCTTTTGTATTGAACTATACTTTAAAACATGTTGCAAAATTATGATGATGATGATGATGATGCACGGAACTTAGTAGGATGCCTAGAAACGCATTTTAAACTTTAAATGCTTGTTGTAATGTAATTGATTTTGTTTCAACTTGTTGTATTCGATTTCAAACAATGTAATTGATTCTTTTAGCAATGAAATGAAATTTATTATTAAATACTTGTCACAATTTAGTTTTATGAGTAATGAGCAATCTATTTCGTCTCACTCTAATGTTTCCGCCATCGGTTGGGGTGTGACAGATTGGTATCAGAGCCATAACTATAGAGAATTAGTAAAATTACCATGCTTTTGACCTAGTCTATTGTTATGCACCATACTCGACCATACTTGATTTATGTGCTAAATTCTTGAAACGTCTTTTATATGCTCATAACTATTTTCCTATTTTAAAATGTACGCCTTTCCTGAGGCAACTTTACACGATTATGTTAAAACACGAAAACACTCGTATTATACAAACAAGATAACTTCACCAAAATAGGCGTGAAACCCACAATTTGGTGAACGAATCTCAATCCGCTCTTTCGTTTTTGCACGAAATTCGCCATCAAGTTAAGAGTGAAATCCTCACCTTGATGGAGAATTTCCATTTCAAATTTAGTGGACCCTCGTCAACGTGTCGGAATTAAGTTTTTTGACCCGACGAGTACTAACCACACTTAGGGTACGATGTTGTCAAGTTAGGGGTGAAACCCGCATCTTGTTAACTAATCCCGCTCCTCGATTTTCAAAATCCCGCCAAGTCTTTAATTTTCGATTGATTAAGGGCATGTAGTAACCGGAAGGGTGAATACCGTTAACCAAAATTTCGACGAGAGTATTCTACCAATTAGGCTAAAGTATGCTTCCCAGACTCAAAAGAACTTTCGACCACTTTGGTTTAGTCAAAGTTCCATTTCGGAACAATCCATGTTTTAATCAAACCTCCATTTTACTAGTGTCGCAACCCCCGACCCCTACCCCGGGAGCGGAAGTCGCGAGCCAGTCAAGTGGTATCGACGTTTATTAATTTGGCAGTGGAATTTATATATCAGGACCGTAGTTAGGAAATATTTATCAGAGTTTAAAACACCAAACTTTTATAATAAATAAATGGGATAAAACACAAGTCCCATTACAATACATTTATAGGGATAGACCCTAATTTATTGAAAACAAAATCTCCTTTTTATTTAGGTAAATTTTATAGCCACATCTTTAAGCCTTCAGCGCTCTCCAGCTGGCTTCTATTAGCTTCACATTAAGTTACCTGAAACGCGTTTTAAAAAAGGTTTTATCAGCAAGAAATACTGCGAGTGTATCCTAGTTTAATCAAAACAATTTTTTTAACTTTACAACTTTATAGTATTAAGATTTACAATGTTTATATCGATCCAATTATTCAATACAGTATTGCTACTAGGCAACCTTTGTCCCCCCGTGCTTGCGGTCATGCTACTATTCGCAATAGTAACGAGTGTCAAGTAATGCATACAAAACCCCACATACTGATGATAATTGTAGAATTACAAAAACTTAATCACTGTAAGTATCTTGATAAACATTTAGGGTTTTGTAAAATATTTAAAACAATGACTCATAAAAAGGGTTTACAAAAAGAGAATGTACTCACTTTGCTGACTTAGATAATACTATAGCTTCCTGATGGTTCTCCTGGTTATTATCTATTAAAAATTAAACAATGCACACGTGTTAGTAAGATAACCCAAATCACATTAGCCATACAACACGAGACAGAACTCCAACGACTGAGTCAGGCAGAGCCTTGACATGCGTTACGGAGCCCTAGATCAATCGGGTAGGGTAACAAATACGTGATCGGGGGTTATAATACTTACAACGAGGCCGAGCTTCACTTTTTAGGGGTATTATTCCCGAGTATTATGTCTACTATATGTCAGAGAAAAGAAGGAAATCAGCGACGTTGAACTGAGGCCTTTGACCCCTTTTATAGGGCGGCTCGCGCCCCGCGACGCCCTCTTGCTTCTCTTTCGCGGCCCGCGAGGCCACTAGGCTAGGGCCTAGCTTGGTCGAGTCAACCAGGTAGCCTTCACATGCGTTAGGACACGTAGCTCAAGCGGGTTCCGCCTGGTGTCACTCCGTCGCGCCCCGCGACAGACCTGAGGGTCCGGGTCGCGGCCCGCGAGACCCATGTATTTTTGTTTTTATTTTATTTTTATTAATATTAAGGTTATTTGGGACCGTTAACGAGTATACGGGTCATGTTTAGGGCGTTAGGGAT
This sequence comes from Helianthus annuus, assembly GCF_002127325.2. Classification (NCBI taxonomy): domain Eukaryota; kingdom Viridiplantae; phylum Streptophyta; class Magnoliopsida; order Asterales; family Asteraceae; genus Helianthus; species Helianthus annuus. The sequence continues at coordinate 56,383,018 of NC_035447.2, read as the reverse complement.
GTTTTAGGATGTTTTAGGAGGGTTGTTATATCCTCCCCACCTTGATATAAATCTTGTCCTCGAGATCTACTGGAACGGGTGTGGATATTTCCTTTGCATTTCTGATTCGAGCTCCCAAATGTATTCCAGTCCTCTCTTAGAATCGCATTTCACTTTGACCAGAACTAATCTCTTGTGTTTGAGATTCTTGATCTTTCTGTCTTCAATCTGAATGGGTTTTTCTACAAACTTAAGTTTCTCATTTACCTATATGTCCTAAAGAGGTATTACCAAAGATTCGTCTGCTAAGCATTTCTTGAGATTACATACATGAAATACATCATGTATTCCTGTCATTTCATCTGGCAGTTGTAGCTGATAAGCTACTGGTCCTATTCTACTAATAATCTCAAAAGGTCCAACATACCTGGGGCTTAGCTTTCCTCTTTTAACGAATCTGACTACTCATTTCCATGGAGAAACTTTTAACAATACATTGTCACCAACTTGAAATTCTAATGGTTTTCGTTGGTTATCTGCATAACTCTTTTGACGATCTCGTGCTGCTTTTAGTCTTTTCTTGACTTGAATAATCTTGTCCGTTGTTTCTTGTACTAGCTCTGGTCCAGATAGTTGCTTTTCTCCAATCTCTGCCCAACAGACTGGAGTTCTGCACTTTGGCCATAAAGTGCTTCAAACGGTGCAGCATTAATGCTGGTATGATAGCTGTTATTGTAGGAAAATTCTATTAATGGTAAATGATCGTCCCAATTTCCTCCAAAATCAATTACACAGGCTCTAAGCATATCTTCCATTGTCTGAATTGTCCTTTCGCTTTGTCCAACCGTTTGTGGATGATAAGCTGAGCTTAGATTTAACCTGGTTCCCATTGCTTAGATTGTTTCACGGTTTAAATCAAATTGTAAGCAACCCTAGTGAATTATATATATATATGGTTCCCATTAAGTCTAACCGCTTTCTAACTCGATATCCACCGTCGGATCATGCTGAGATGAAATCTCAGCTGTTTAAACTCCAAAAAATAACCGCTGTAGTGGCGGTTTAAAGTGGTTTAGGACGGTTTTCTTAGTTGGTGGTTTTTGCTCCACATTTTTCTCTCCATGATCTCCACTTCTCTGGTGGTTATCACTTTATTTTAGAGCCTAAACCAGTTCCAGACGGTTATCTAATGGTTTATTGCCATCCCCACTCTCGCATGATTCTAGGGTATTGGTTTCTCCTCCTCCCCATAAAACTCCCCCTATGTTCAATCACCATTCCAGTCGTCATTCCAAGTTCTGAGAAACCATTGATTCCATCAGCCACTGCCCTCTGCGTCTGTTTGAGCCTAGCTCCACCGCCATAGCGCCACCGTCTGCCACCAAACCAGGTAATGACGATTCGTGATGTGTCATCTCTGTCTTTATCACTCCCATTTTGAACCCCCACAATTTTATTACCGGTACGAGACTATTAGGTTCCCCTAATCCAGAACTCATATCGCTCTTTCCTTTGTCGCTATATGTATATGATGAAGCCTTGCGTTTCCGCTTAAAACCTGCATCATAGAACCGGCGATACAAGTAATTTGTTCTACTCTATTAAAATTTAGTTTGGATTTGATCTTATTTGACCTAATTTTAACCCATTTTTCATATCTGATGTTGCAGAGTTTCAATTTGTTTTCTATCTTAGATCACCTTGCATTAAAAAAATCTTCCTTTCAACCCCAGAATCATTCATTCTCCTCTTTTTTTTCTCTGAAAAGTCTAGGGCTCCGGTTTTGGGGTTTCTTGGTGGTATTTTCTATCGTCAAGGAACGAAATCAAGGGAGAAAAAGGCGTGTATAAGAAAGCATACTCATTGAAGCCATTCTCTATCAATCAAGTAAGAAATCACAACCCAAAATCACTCCCAAATGTTGATTTTTTATAAGGTTTAGGGTGTGGTAGCGGCGAGAGGAGGCGTGATGATATTGAGGTGTTTTGTAGACCACATTAGTGCATCAAAGAGTTCTGGTTTCTGGCTAAGGTTTTTTGTTTACGAATTTAATCCCTTTTTTGTCTCATTTTAGGATGAAAAGGGATTTGGTGAGACTTTGGCAAGAGCTTACCCGGGCCGTGCTTTGAGTTTGTTTTAAAAGAAAGACAGTCTTGACTACCCAAAGGTATGATGTTTCAACCGATTTTTTTAAGTAACACTGATCTGTATTCTTATAATTGTTTTATAAGGAGATCAATAGTAGTTCAAATCAAATTCAAAAGGCTATGCTGGTGTATAGGGATGAGCTCGGTACCGAAAATCCCAAAAGTGGGTACCGGTACCGGTATTTGAGGGTAAAAACCGGTACCGGACCAGTATTGAACCGATATAAAAAATGTCAAAAATGGGTACCGAAAATGTACCCGGTACCACTTGGTCATCTCTACTGGTGCATGACTTTATGATTGCATAATTAATATTTTTACAATAATAGTTCAAATCTTTTGAAGAAAAATGATTTAGGGGTGTTTAGGATTAATTGACTAGCTTATTGCATTTTTTTTAAATAAGATAAGCAATTTTATGGTGTTTTTATAAAGTAGACTGAGATTTGATTATATCAAACTGATTATTATTAGTGGATCCAAAATTACAGCTTTACCCTACGCATTAAGGAGGCTCTTTTTTGTATCAAATTGATTATTCTTGGTCGATCAAAATTACAGTTTTACCCTTTGTGCGAAAGAAGCTTCTTTTCAATAATCTGATTATTTGCTTTTGCTTATAAGCAAAGCTTACTTGCTTATAGTATTTTCTAAAAGCATACAACCATTTTTTTAGTCTCTTGAATAAGCGGTTCCAGATTGCTGGTATCAAACTCCTGATTATTTTTTTGTTAGTTTAAACTTATAAGTTGGGTTCTTTGTTGCTTTCGCATGTCATAGAAACCAGATCCTATGATATTTCTAAAAGCAATATATGGTGAACACGCTTCCAATTTCTTAAATTAAAATGCAAGCCTGCAACTCAATAGTATATTATTTAGTATTGTATTTTTCATGCAGACAAGGTCAACTGATGTTGCTGAAGCTTTGGTAGCTCATGGTATAAATGCTTTTGTTCTTCATGGATGTCAGACTCAGAGTGAAAGAGAAGGTGTATTGCGTGATTTAGACATGGCCCCACTAATATTTTGTTAAGTCAGGATGCTTGTAATGTGTAATTAAAATATTTATACAAAATATATTGGTTTTTATATTATTTTGCACTCTGATTTTCAGGTTGCTACTGATTTTGCATCTCGGGTCCAAGATGTTACAGAAGTTGCTCATGCAGCTAACCTGGACCTTCGAAAGGTACGTCTAAGTATATAGGTTAAATTTTATTGTAGTTTATTTTTTTATAAATTCCAGTAAAAGTACATGGAGTTGGTTTCGTCCAACATCAACATTAAGTTAATGTTACTTGAGATTTAAACTTTAAAGTTAAAACTAGCATCTAAGGTCACATAATCCATTTTTATTTTTATTTTTGTGAAAAATGACATGATCTAAAATTCATCTACATTTAGCTAGAAATAGTGAATAGTGGATTATTATCAACATTAAAGACCCAAGTTGCGTCAACGAATGGTAGTTACTGGTTTGTCATTGTCATCGTCATCATCCAAGTTTTTATAGTTATACTTAATTAATTGCGAAAATCTTGTGGCAGAGATTTAAATGAGAGAAGCTAGAAACAGAGATAAACAGCGATTCAATGTGTCAATAGGAGGCAAAATGCAATATTGTTTTAGCTAATGCCTTTATCACATTTAAATTGCAATTGCGTTTGATAGGAGGAAAAATCTCAGCCTCTCGGAAGCAACTGCCGCTATGACAAATGTGGGCATTTAACATGTGAGTTGATTTTATTTTCAACCGGTAGATATGGACTTTTAACATGGGAGTGGACAAAAGGGAGACGTAGCTACTTGCATCCAATTTTATTTGCAATTCTCTATTTCCATTTTACGTCTTGATACTCCATCCTTCATGGTAAGTAGAGGTGGCAAAATGGGTGGATTGGGATTAAAATCTTTTAGTATCGGACGCGTCAGGTTGGGTTGACTCACACACTTTTTTTTTCTTTTTTAAGTTTTTTCGTCATATGGTAATAGGCTAAACATGACTACAAAACTGTTTTTTCAACGGGTATGATAACATTTGATACTTAAAATTAAAACGGTAATTGTTGCACATAGCTTTGTTTAAATATAGATCATTATTTTTGATAACGGTGTTTGTATAATATCCATGCTATAACTATTTATGAAATCTAAGAAAAAGGATAATAAGTTGTTGACGTGTCAATGTGATCCGACCCACTAAATATCTACCTTTTTTGACCGTTTACCCAACTCGCTCATTTTTTTGGCTACACTCAACATAACTTATTTCTTAAAGTTTTGATTGTATGAGTGGAACGGTTTAGAAGTCTTACATAGCACACTCAAAATTGTCTGTTTTGAACGGTTTAGAAGTCCCACATAATTGCCTGGCGAGGGCAACGAAAGCAACTTATGTGATCAATTAGAAGCAGCCTATGTGACCGATTAGAAGCAAGTGAAAGACAAACTATTGGTGACGGATTCAATGTATACGCAGTAATGATTGAAGCAAAGCAGGTATCTATTGTTTCAGTTTTAAACTTAAATTGGAATTGTTATGTAATAGTAATAGTAATATTGTCCTGACTTTTTAGATGAATTAGTTTTGAAACTGGGCCCAATTCTATGCATCTTCAGGCTCGATTTTCAACGGGTCCGCATGGGTAAATACTCGAGGCCGACCCGAAACCGATTTGGCCGAAGACCGACATGCTATGTTAGAGTCCGTCCAGTCTCAGGAATGAAGGTTTGTTGAAGTTGATTCAATTATTTTAATTTGTTTTTAGTAACTTTGACCATCTACTATGGTTTGAAATGGCCAAAATTGGTGAATGCATTACGATTTTTTATGAAACAATCAACACATATTAGCTCTTTTTAAACAAATAATGTGCAAAGAAAAAAAAAACTTATCTTATTAAACATCAAAAAAGAGAATGAGTTATTGCGGTTTAAAAAGAAGAAAAGGAGAAGCAGTCAACACATATCGGCTCAATTTTTGTAGTGTTTGGAAAATGTGTTGAGAATGAGTTTTTGTGGTTTGAAAAGAAGAAAAGAAAAAGTTGGATGGTTGTAACTTTTTCAAAAAGGAGATGGAAAAGAAGAAAAGGAGAAGCAATCCCAAACACACTCAATATACATTATCTTTGTTCGTTACGTTGTTAGCGTAACCCGTCCACCGGACGGGTATTAAACTAGTTCCCCATGGGTAAAATTATTCTACAAAGGCTTTTAAAAATAAGAAGTGTACAAAGACATAATGGATCGCAAAATATAACATAATGTCAAAGAAAAAAAGACAAAGTGAGTCACATAAAAGACACAATGACACATATATAAAAAAGACACAATGATAAATAAAAAGACATAATATTGTAAACAAAAAGTCTAAAATCTACAAGCTAAAAATCTCAAAATAAAAACCTAAAATGTCACATCGTAAAGTTCAATGAAAGGATCCAACACCGCTTAAATGAGGTTAATCGAAGTTCGTCTAATACCCTACTTGCAACTTCTTAATTTTAAGAGACTTTTTATTTGATTGTAACTCGTTTCCCACAACCAAAATGATAGGGATTTGGGAATTAAACGCTATAAGAATATTTAAGTAGATTTTAAGTGTTATAGGTAGTGTTTTCAGATCTGGACCGGACGGTCGGACCGGGAACCGAATGTTGAGCCGGTTCGGGTCATGGTATCAAGCCGGAAACGCATTGAACCGGAGTTGAACCAGCGACCCGACGGTTGGACCGGGAAACCGGCCGGTCGGACAGGTTTTTGGAAGGATTGGATCGGCTTTATATATATCTTTTCAGATTTAACTCTATTAATTTTTATAATATTTACGACACCTTCCAGTTCTTACGTCCGGTCAAAACAGGTAAAAAAAACCGATTCCACGTCTTGTAGAATTCTGAAATCATTGGTTATAGGTTCGTGTGTCACGTTGTAATAAAAAAATCAAACACAAATAATATCATCATTTTTCTAGTTCACATATTTCGTCGGCATCAAAGATTCTGTATTCCACTAACATACCTGATCTCGACCTTATCTCCTCACCATAAATAACACTATCTTCACTACCCAACTTCACACTCACTAAACCCCACACACAACCCAACTATGGGCGTAATAATAATCGACGGTTCCACCGTCCGCGACTTCGTAAACGACGTCGTTCAGTTCCAAACCAGCGTGGACGCTCAATTCACCGCTCTCGACGTCAACAACGACGGCGTTTTATCCCGATCCGAGATGCGAAAGGCCTTCGAATCCATGCGCTTACTTGAAACTCACTTCGGCGTCGACACCGCCACGCCGCCGGAGGAACTCACTCGTATTTACGACTCTGTGTTCCGGGGCTTCGACGGAGACCAAAACGGCACCGTTGACCCGGAGGAGTTTAGATCGGAGATGAAGAAGATCATGCTGGCGGTTGCCGACGGGCTCGGATCGTCGCCGATACAGATGGCGGTGGAGGATGATGATCAGAGTTTTTTGAAGAAGGCGGCGGAGCTTGAGGCGGCGAAGATCTCCGGCGGTGGTTGTTGATTGATCGGACGGTTGTAGTAATTACTGTGATGATGTACTGATGTTTGTTTGTTATATGGTTTTTACTGTAATGGTAAATGAGTCGGAGTAACCGCGGTTAAAAGTATGTAATGTATTTCGCCATTTCGGTCGTATAATAACTTTGGAATTGTTTTTGTTACTACTCACTCATTTGTTTGAAGACGTTGGAAAAATCAAAAGTTTGAAGTAGAAAAACTAAATATTCGAAAAAAAACCGAAAAATGGTTATATGGTTACACGTTTAATCAATCGAGTTAAATAATCGAAATAAATCATTAATCGATTGAGATGTTAACTAATTGAAGTTTGACATTGAAATTGACCCCATGTTTAGTTAGAACTTTTGTTTTCGGTTGTTAATTGTCATAGATAACACATGTTCAAAGCCGCCGGGAAACTTGAGCTCGAGCTTGGCTTGGTGTATAAAAGAAAATGCCTTGGTTGAGTTTGGCTATACTAGACTATTAGAACTAGTAACAAGAAAGGTCTCAATGTAAAATGGACTCAATGATGATGGAGAGTTGAATCTAAGATTGACGGTCTTATATTCAAGCTCGCCCTAGCTCGGATGAGCTAAAACTTTGTACCGAGCTGAAAACATTCGCTTGAGCTTGGCCCGACTGAGTTTAAGCAAACGGCTCAGCTCGGTTAGTAGACTTGAGCTCAACTCGATTTGGCACAATTCAAAAGTAGTGACTCAACTTGAGGTTGACTTGGTTGGGTTGTTATAACTTAGTAGAAAATGAAGGATTTGATTTAAATTGGACTTATAAAAGATGGAGAATTTTGTTTATAGGATTAAAATTCCTTATACTCAGGCTATAAAATTTTAAGAGTCGAAGTTTATTTGATTAAATCAAATAAGCGACACTTCGAGTGTAAAGCAAGCTTTGGGCCATGGGTTATTTATTCTTACCAGCCCATTAAAAAATCCAGATATACATCCTACTTTTGGTGACCCCAACACATAATCAGAGCCCCAGCCTTCAAAAAATTTATGATGCAATTTGCCTCATAATTCACAAACGAGTAAATTGCTAAAATAGTCCCTAACGTTTGTTTACATTTGCTAGATCCATCCAAAAAAAGATTTTTTCTCATATGAACCACTGAGGTTTCAAAAAAGTTGCTAAATCCATCCAAACTTCAGGGACGATTTTAGCAATTTAATAAAACAAACTTTTTTTGGATGGATTTAGCAAATGTGAACAAACGTCAGGGACGATTTTAGCAATTTACTCTATTTTTTTATTTTCATCTTTTTATTATATCTCTTAATTAACATAAAATCTATTTATTTTCATCTTTTTATTAAATTTCTTATTTAACATAAAATCTACTAGTTTTTTTTTCTTTGAACGACGAATTTCTACAACAGGCGATAGATTCGCACATGCTTTTGCAGGCCCTCCACCCCACTCTGGCCAAGACTATGTTGTCTTAACCGGGCTCACGCTTGGCATCAGAGTTTGGCTTGGCGCTCCCCGACAAAATTTCCAGCCTACTGCCATATGCGAGTGGTTGCACCCTCTACAAGGGCCGAAAACTCTCTGGAGTAAATGCACTGTAATAGAAAACTCGGGTGTGCTCTGCGGGTTTCGAACCTGTGACCAGGCCTTCACCCACTTCATAATAAAGATTAATCATTTATATTTTACAATTATGAATACGGTTTTATATTTATAATCATCTAACCAAGTCTTTTAAAATGTAAACATTTTACTCATTACTAATCCTTTAATAAAGTTAATTATATGACAAAATGTTTTCAACGGTTTAATTTGTTACCTGTTTAGCAAGAACGTTTATTTTATTTTATAAATGAACAAAAAAATACTGGGTGAAGGCCTGGTCAAAGGTTCGAAACCCGCGGAGTACACCCGAGTTTTCTATTACAGTGCATTTACTCCAGAGAGTTTTCGGCTCTTGTGGAGGGTGCAACTACTGGCATATGGCAGTAGGCTGGAAATTTTGTCGGGGAGCGCCAAACCAAACTCTGATGCCAAGTGTAAGCCCGGTTAAGACAACATAGTCTTGGCCAGAGTGGGGTGGAGGGCCTGCAAAAACAGGTGCGAATCTATCGCCTGTTGTAGAAATTCGCCGTTCAAAAAAAAAACTAGTAGATTTTATGTTAAATAAGAAATTTAATAAAAAGATGAAAATAAATAGATTTTATGTTAATTAAGAGATATAATAAAAAGATGAAAATAAAAAAAAAAATAGAGTAAATTGCTAAAATCGTCCCACACGTTTGTTCACATTTGCTAAATCCATCCAAAAAAAATTTGTTTTATTAAATTGCTAAAATCGTCCTTGAAGTTTGGATGGATTTAACAACTTTTTTGAAACCTCAGTGGTTCATATGAGAAAAAATCTTTTTTTGGATGGATCTAGCAAATGTGAACAAACGTTAGGGACTATTTTAGCAATTTACTCTTCACAAACAAAATCCAAAAATAATCAAATCAACTTTATTACAAATTAACACAAAACAACAAAATCTTAAACGTCGCCTGAGAGATTCGAACTCTCGCGGGGAAACCCCATGTACTTAGCAGGCACACGCCTTAACCACTCGGCCAAAGCGACGTTTTTGTTAAGTACTCTATAACTTATAATATATTCATTTCAAATCAAATTGCAAGACACAATAGGCCAATTTTGTCGTTACCTCCTACATACAGTTTCCATGACAACTTTTGTTAGACATGAAACAAATTTAAAAACTGAAACATTTTTTTGAAGTTTATAGTTATCAAATCTCCTCCTTTACCCCACTTCGAAACCAAACAGTTTATACTTTATAGTTTGAGAAATGAAAAAGTTACTTAACACATCTTTTTTTTTTATGTGTATGTACTAGTATCAAATATATGGCTATACATCTAGGCAGTAATCTATTATGAATTGGACCGAGCCCACATTATGTCATTATCCCAGTAAAGGCGCTCACATTATGTCATTATCCAAGTAAAAGCGGCCCTAAAAGCGAAAGATCTTATAATATAATATAATATAATATAATGAAGCAGACAAGAGTTGAAGGAGGAACGAATATGATGAATAAGTGTGTGTATCTTCTTCTCCCATCTACCTCTGTAATATGATTTTCCCATCCCGTCTTCTACGTTGATTGGTTTTCATTAGGGTGTAATCGTTTCACTAAATCAATAGGATCACAGTTTCTTACTTCCTAATTTGATTATCAACGTTGTGTCAATTTGAGGTCACAACATAATCTTTAGTAATGAAAACTAACATGTAAAGTGTAACTAACGGCTACTAAATCTCTTATAACTAGTTATTTTCCGCCTGCGCGTTGCGACGGGACCCAGTGACTACAAAAGGCGTGTCAGCAACGGCAAACAGATACCGAATATCAAAACATAAATAAAATGGCGTGTAAGGATAGTCACTCCGTCATAAAAAATGATTTTAAATAACCTAATATATAATAATAATGGGACCCACACGTCCTACACGTTGGAAATTCGATTGTTTTCAGTTCAGTTATTACGGTGCTAACACGTTAAAATATGGTTGCGAAAGTACCGATCCGGAAAATCATCGAAATTAGGTACCGGCATCGAAAATGCTCGGTACAATACGGTATGGTATTTGAAGGTAAAAGTCAATAAATACAGGTATGGTGCTAGACCGGTGTCGAACCGAAAGTGACGATTCTAAAAACGCCAAAAGGTGGGTACCAAATTGGTACCGAAAATGATTTGGTATAGTAAATTTGGTACCGATACGATACCGGTTCGTTTACAGGATTTGATACGATTTGCTCATCAATTTTCTAAATGTCCAAGTTAATTTTACATGCTACAATTCATTCATTACAGAAAAAGACAAAAAAGAAAGCATAATAAGTTGTTGTGTATATAAAACCTCATTCAAACGAAATACAGTTTACTTACTGTGTGTATGAAAAGTAATCTAAACGGTACAATTACTTGCATTGCTGCGTTGCTACAGGATTTGATGAGCTCGGTACCAATCGGTACCGAAAATACCGTTACCGAAATCCCCAAAAGTGGGTATTGGTACCGAATATACCTAGTATGGTACGGTTCGGTACCGGTCGGTACTGGTACAACACCGGTATTTGAGGGTAAAAACCGGTGAATACCTGTGCAGAACCGGTACCAAAAATACACCGGTTTGGTAAATTTGAGACCGGTACCTATACCCGATACCATTTGCTCTTCCATTTATTCATTCACTGTTCATTCACTTTCTTTTTTATCATATATAGATTGTGTTAGATTTTTGTTTGGTTCCCAACACGTATAAATGAGTATTATTTATAATAATTAAAGAAGAAACAAAGGGCAACAAAATTTATTTTGCCCTGGGCCTCCAAAAAGGATGGACCGGCCTAGTGTCATTCTATACATGAGAACTTATAACGGTTCTTAAACAATAAAAATCGCAAAGTCTTAATTTCTTGAACCATGATAACCGGATCCGCTTTGTTGTTGTGGGAAATGATTTGGTTCCTTTGCTTCCATATGCACAAGCTTCTTCTTAACCCCCGATTCCGAACCTTGAATGATAACAACCGTCAGAATTTGATCTTTAACTTTGCATTTCTTTGATATAAATGGTTGTAACAATAACAACATTTAGAATAAAAATGATAATTATAATAATTATTCATTATATTTGTAGTTGTGGTAGCAACGTCAATGGAAGTGGTTGGAATAATTATATTTTATAATAAATTATTTATTATTATTATTATTGTAATAACTAATAATAATATTATATGTAATATGAATTAATAATTTTAATTAATATAATATGATATAATAATTTTAAAATTGTTACGAGATTATATAATAAATTTAGGCCTGGTCTATTTACACACACTGGTTATCTATTTGCACACTCTGAAGCGCCCCGCTTTGGCCACAGAGGGGCGCTTTGGGCTTGGTCAACAGACAAGGACTGACAGATCAGAGTGTTTTTGTTTGTGTTTTTGTTGACCAAGCCCAAAGCGCCCCTCTTTGGCCAAAGGGGGGCGCTTCAGTTCAAATTTTTTAGCTATGCACCCCTCTTAGATCATAGCGGGGCGTTTAGGTTTTTTTTTTAATTTTTTAAAATTGTTATTAATTCACAAACGCATCGTACTTGGCTAAATTTTACGTTTTTTCCATTACACATCATTTTTTAATATATATGGACTATACGGCAAGTTCCGGATGTGTTCGGTTACGTGTGATGTCGTATTCCATTATATCGTATCATTCTGGTTTGAAACCACAAGTACTACTTCGTGTCGTGTTATGTGTATACACCCCGTACCGGATAAGTACCTGGCGTATTTTGTCATTAAATGTAGTATTATGACGTATATTGTCATTTTGGGTTCATACAAGTGCGTATTTCATCCGTATTGGTCGTGTCGGTGACATTCGGTATCGAGACGTTAATGTCTGTTGGTGCTCGTATTAGTACGTAGTCTGTTGCTATGGAGTATTATATTTCATTTGTCTTATTATGATGTATTTTTGCCGAATGGGTCGTGTCGGTGACATCCGGTATTCGGTGTTGTACAAAAGCGCATATATTTAGTAAACACAAACACACACTTGGATTGTAAATGATTTAACGCATAAATTGAACAAACACAAACGTACTCTTGTATTGTAAATGAATAACGTGATTATTATTACACACATTTAACCTACATCTTGAACATATGGCGTTACATTAAGGTCCGGGGGTTTGTACGTAAACATTTCGTACGCGCTGATCTGATCCCTGTATAATGTATGCCAGGCTGTTGCGCTCTCTGTTCTGTTCGCTGTCCACAGTATGTTTGGGGGTGGCATTGGATACCATCCTCCAAGCTCTACATGGATGAAATGACCACCGTCGACGAACACAACCGCAACCACCTGATGTGGTTGCTCGGACTCGTCTGGCCCGCCCAACAGAGGGAAAATTGAAGGTTAAATGTGTGTAATAATAATCACGTTAATTCATTTATAATCCAAGAGTACGTTTGTGTTTATTCAATATATGCATTAAATCATTTACAATCCAAGTGTGTGTTTGTGTTTGGTAAATATATGCGCTTTTGTACAACACCGAACACCGAATGTCACCGACAAGACCCATACGACAAAAATACATCATAATAAGACAGATAGAAATATAATACTCCATAGCAACAGACTACGTACTAATACGGGCACCAATAGACAATAATGTCTCGATACCCGAATGTCACCGACACGACCCATACGGATGAAATACGCACTTGTACGAACCTAAAATGACAATATACGTTGATGTGTGTAAAATGCAACATATAAATCACATCAATTAAGGCATAAAACTAACCCTTTTTAAGTACTAATGTTGGAAAAAGAGTGTTTTTGTCTTCCTTTTGTATTTTCAGGATGAAATGAGCTCAAAATCACAAAAGAAGCAAAAAGACAACTAATTCTACCATAAATACAAGAAAAGGAACAAAAGTAGACTGCCCGGACCCTCAACGGCACCTCCCAAGGCAAAGGAGAAGAAACAGAGTCTGAACACGCCCCGTGTCCAGCGAACACGGGGGCGTGCCCAGGAAGCAGCAGAAAAGACAAACCAGTAGAAGCTTCCATTGCCCACCACGGGGCCGTGTCCAGCGGGCACGGGGGCGTGGTGAAAGTACAGCAGGCGCATTAATTGTAATTCGCAATTACAATTAATGAAGAGAGAGAATGTCAGACGGACACGGGGCCGTGTCCAGCGGACACGGGGCCGTGTCCGGCCTTCTGTTCAGCCTATAAATAGAGGAGCTTGGCTTCATTTTCTCTCATCCCTTGGCACACCACCTCTCTCACACCTCATCCACCACCCACCACCACCATAACACCATCATCCACCACCATCATCCATTGTCCATCGTAGAGTGTGTGAGTCGTCTCGGGATCCAAGATTGATCGTAAGAGTTCTTGACAATCAAGGCCATGTTTGCCTAAGTCTCTTACATCACTTGGTGAAGACAAGTGTTTAGTATAATACTTTTTATTTTTAATCTTTTGCACTTTTTATTTGGTTTTGTATTAATGACTTTAATAACTAGTTACTTATGTTGAAGGTGATCTTTCCTTATCGTTTGTCCGTGGTGTCTTGGCATTATTTTACTGTCTATATAAAATAAAAGATTTTCACCATTCATATCTCCACGGTCTATATGGAGGTATGTTGGCTACCTGGTCGGGGGTTAAGGGAACGGTTTGGTAAGGGTCTTGCCCTTGTTCAGCGTTTAGAGGTCCTGCTTGGGACCTGGGTCAAATTTAGTAGGATCTCCTTCAATGCCCATAGGTATTGGATGGCGGGGATCCAAACTCTTTAACTCCCTCATAAGTTAACTACTATTAATACTATAACCCGGCTATTTAGGACTGTATCCCTGCTGACTCAGACTACTTAGCCGAGGGTAACGTCACCGCCAAAAGCGGGGCCTACCACAATTTGCATTAATAACTTAATTCATTATCTTTCAATAATCCGACCCTTTAGGATTGTATCCTTGCTGACTCAAACTACTGGGTTGAGGGTAACGTCGCCTTCAAAAGAGGGGCCTACTACAATAACTAAGATAATCTCTTAAACAAGTGCAAAAGTGCGAAAATAATCAAAGGTTATACTAATACACGTGTCGGATCCAAGTGATTCATCTTGTCTATCTGTTTTTATTTTTATTTTCAGCATTTAGTTAGTTTTTATTTCTCTTAGTTTAAAACATTTTTCTAACTTTTTGATTTGATTAGACGTTGAGGATAAACCGGTATTAAAAGCTCTTGTGTCCTTGGACGACCTCGGTATCTTACCAACACTATACTACGTCCACGATGGGTGCACTTGCCCATATGTGTGTTTAGTGTTAGTAAATATCGTGTTTTATAAATTTAAAACTTGGCTAAAAGTGTAAAAAGGGCTTAAATACTCATCAAAAATATAACACACTTCACGCACATCAAGTTTTTGGCGCCGCTGCCGGGGACACAAGGATTTTAAGAAAGCTTAAAATCGACGGCCTAATCAGTTTTTCAAAAACCTTTTCAAAACGCGCGCATTTTTTCTGCATTTTTGTTTAGTTTTGCATTTACAGTAGCCTGAACACGGGGCCGTGCTCGCTGAACACGCCCCCGTGCTGCATATTTTTAGAGTAGATACCCAGATACAGAGTCTGAACACGGGGCCGTGCTCACTGAACACGCCCCCGTGCTCAACGTGACCAGTAAATTTAATTAAAACGCCCAGATACAGACCCTGAACACGGGGCCGTGTTCATTCAACACGGGGCCGTGTCCAGCCTCTGTTTCCGTCTTATTTTTGTTTTCTGGTCCCGAGACTCAGTTGTGGTCTGTTGAGTGATTCTTATGGATCAATACTCAAGAGGTTACAACTACACCTATGATGAGGATGATTATAGGGGTAATTATTGCACTAATTGTCGTAACGCACGCTCGGTTCAATATAATAACTCATATCAACCATCCAATTCATACAACCATTATGAGGAGCCCAGGTACGAGCCATCAACTTCATACACATCCTATGAAGACCAAAGGTATGAACCTACTCCCTCATACTCATATTTTGATGAACCAAGGTATGAGCCTTCATACTCATACTTTGAAGATTCAACATATGAGCCACCACCTTCATACTCTTATTATGAGGAACCATGGCGTGAACAACCCACCTCATATGAGTACTATGAAGAACAAAGTTTCGACCCTTATCCATCATATACTTATAATGAAGAACAATGGTGTGAACCATCTACTTCATATGAGAATTATGAGGAACCAAGGATCGAACAACCGGATTCAAGCTTTGAGGATCCAAATTCTTTTTCTCTCACCGAAGTAACTAATAGGATATTGGAAAAACTTAAAACTATCGAACGTTATATAAAAGAATCTCGCGCAAGGGAAGAGGAATCCCGCGCAAAAGAAGAGCTAAAAAATGATAATAACGTAGAGATAGTTGAAAGTATAAAAATGGAAGAACAAGAAAGTGAAAAACCGACACATGAGTTAAACAACGAAAAAGGTGAGTCCAATAATGTCAAAAATCAAGAAGAGTCTAATTTTGAGGAAATTACTCTCTTGTCACCTACTTTCGAAAATCATTGTTTAATAACCCCTCATGCCAAGTTTTTAAAAGAGTTAAACACTAGTGCTAAAATCAAAGACTTAGTAAGTGTTAAGTTAACTAATGATCAAACCTCGCTAATAAAAGAAGATCCTTTTGAAATTAACATTACACCGGTTCCATGTTTCTTTCAAAATTCCTTTATTAGTAATATCACCATTGATAAAGATCTTTGTGTTAACATAATGCCTAACTACATTTTTGAAAAATTAAGTGTTAGTGATTTTACTCCACTTCAAATACCCATTTTTCTATCCGATCGAAAAGTAATGAAATCAATCGGTGTAGTTGAAGATGTTTTGGTTCAAACAAATCAATTGGTAATCCCAACCGACTTCGTCATCCTTGATGACGCCCCCTTAGTCTTGGGAAAACCTTTTGTACAAACTCATAAAGCTTTGAAAAACCGGAAATTCAACAATCTACCTCTTCAATTAGGGGCATTCAAAAGGAGCATAGATCTTGAGCGTTCAATGAAATATCCTTTTGGTAACAATGACCCCCTAATTGAAGATGAAGCTGAACCACCCGATACAACCAACGAAGAAGACCACTTTGTCGAGGAAGAGATAGCCATAGAACAAACCTTTAAGATTCTTAATCTAGATGAGCCACAAAATAAGTTGTCTTCCAAAGACCCACCCGTTGAGCTCAAAGAACTTCCTAAAGGTTTGGAATATGCTTTTCTAGGCAAAGATGGTAGTTTACCTGTAATTATTTCATCTAAATTAAGTAACATAGAAAAAGAAAAATTAATTAGCCTACTTAAAAAACACAAAAACGCGATCGCTTGGAAGCTTGTAGATATTAAAGGAATAAGCCCTTCCATGTGCACGCACAAAATTTTAATGAATGATGACTACAACGAAGAGTGAACCTCAATGTTCAAGAAGTGGTTAAGAATGAAGTCATCAAACTACTCGACGCCGGACTAATCTACCATATCTCCGATAGCCCGTGGGTAAGTCCCGTTCAAGTAGTCCCAAAGAAAGGAGGTATGACGGTAATAACTAACGAGAAAAATGAATTAATACCAACGAGAACCGTCACAGGATGGAGAGTTTGTATAGATTATAGGCGATTAAATGAAGCGACAAGGAAAGACCACTTTCCTTTGCCCTTCATTGATCAAATGTTAGAAAGATTATCCGGTCATAAATTTTATTGTTTCTTAGATGGTTTTTCAGGTTACTTTCAAATACCGATAGCACCAGAAGACCAAGAGAAAACAACTTTCACATGTCCCTACGGAACTTTTGCATATCGACGCATGCCATTCGGTCTATGTAACGCGCCTGCAACATTCCAACGTTGTATGGTCGCCATTTTCCATGATATGATCGAAAAGACAATGGAAGTCTTCATGGATGACTTTTCCATCTTTGGAGACTCATATGACCAATGCCTCGATAATCTTGAACGAATGCTATCCCGATGTGAGGAAACTAACCTCGCCCTTAACTGGGAAAAATGCCATTTCATGGTAACAGAGGGAATAGTACTCGGTCACAAAATCTCAAGCGAAGGAATGGAAGTTGATCGAGCAAAAATAGAAACTATTTCTCGATTACCTCCTCCATCATCCGTGCGAGCAATCAGAAGTTTCCTAGGACATGCCGGATTTTATAGAAGGTTTATCAAAGACTTTTCAAAAATTTCAAGGCCTCTAACAAAATTACTTGAAAAAGATGCACCCTTCATCTTTGACAAGGAATGCAATCAAGCATTTCTAACCCTCAAGGAAATGCTAGTCAATGCACCTATCATGATAGCGCCAGATTGGAAATTTCCTTTCGAAATCATGTGTGATGCAAGTGACTTTGCTGTGGGAGCAGTCTTGGGACAAATAAAAGAAAAGCATTTCCACCCAATTTATTATGCTAGTAAAACTCTTAATGACGCACAAGAAAATTATACAACTACAGAAAAAGAATTACTAGCAGTGGTATTTGCTTTTGATAAATTTCGTTCTTATCTTGTTCTTTCTAAAACAGTAGTCTATACAGACCATGCAGCCATCAGGTACCTCTTCAAGAAGCAAGACGCAAAACCCCGTTTGATCAGATGGATTCTACTCCTCCAAGAATTCGACATCGAAATCAAGGACAAAAGAGGAGCAGAAAACACTGCTGCAGATCATCTCTCACGCTTAGAAGACCCAGCTTTGGAGACAACCAGAGACGAGCAAATCAACGAGAAATTTCCCACGGAATCCTTGGAAATGATGGAAATTAGACAAGAGCCATGGTATGCCGACTACGCTAATTTCTTAGCTAGCGGTGTAGTCACCAAAGGATGGCCACATCATCAAAGAAAGAAATTCTTTGCTGATGTAAAGCATTACTTTTGGGAAGACCCCTATCTTTTCAAAATGTGTGCCGACCAGCTCATCCGAAGGTGTGTCCATGGTAATGAAGCACGAAGAATTCTCCGTCATTGTCATGAAGGTCCATACGGAGGACATCATGGTGCCGCAAGTACCGCACGAAAGGTATTTGATTCGGGATTTTACTGGCCGACCATTTACAAGGATGCACAAAACCTTGTAAAGACATGTGATTCCTGCCAGAGATCAGGTAATATTTCTTCCAAAAACGAAATGCCTCAAAACGGCATTCTCGTCTGTGAAATCTTTGATGTGTGGGGACTCGATTTCATGGGACCTTTCCCACCTTCAAAAGGAAACAAATATATACTTGTGGCAGTTGATTACTTGTCTAAATGGGCAGAGGCCGAGGCTCTTCCAACAAATGATGGGAGAGTAGTGGTAAAATTTCTGAAAAAGCTGTTCTCTCGTTTCGGGACACCAAAGGCTTTAATAAGTGATAGAGGTACCCATTGTTGCAATCATCAACTCGAAAAAATATTTACAAGGTATGGGGTCTATCACCGGGTCTCAACAGCATATCATCCTCAAACAAATGGGCAAGCCGAAGTGACTAATCGAGGTTTAAAACGAATACTTGAAAAAACCGTAGGAATAAATAAAAAAGAATGGGCCGACAAATTAGACGACGCTTTATGGGCTTTTCGAACTGCTTATAAAACCACTATAGGCACAACCCCATATAAACTCGTCTATGGAAAAAGTTGTCACTTGCCAGTAGAAATAGCTCACAAAGCCTACTGGGCAATAAAAAACGTAAACTTAGATTTAGAAAATGCAGGTAAAAATCGATTCTGTCAAATAAATGAATTAGACGAGCTAAGGAATTATGCATATTCTAACTCCGAAATTTATAAAGAAAGAATGAAAAATTTACATGATAAATATATTAAATCTAATGAATTTCGGGTTGGAGATCAAGTTCTATTGTTTAATTCACGACTTCGGTTATTTCCTGGTAAGCTAAAATCTAGGTGGTCAGGACCTTTTTCAGTCACCCATGTTTTTCCACACGGTGCAGTAGAAATTAAAACTCAAAATGGGACACCATTTAAAGTCAATGGCCAACGGTTGAAACTCTACCGAGGATCCATTGAGGATGAGGAAGAGGAAATCTCACTTCAAACGGTTAACGAATAAACTCATACCAGACATGTTACAGGTAAGTGTACGTTTAAAAGCCGGTAAATCTTCTAACCATTTTTTTTCGGAAATAAGGGGCATGCACACGAGCACATAAAAAAAAAAATTTCAAAAACTTTGCCCGGCACGGGGCCGTGTCCGCTGGACACGGGGCCGTGCCGAAGCGACTGTCGGGATAAAACCCTCTTTTCCTATCAGTTACACCATTCCACACGCCCCGTTTAGCCGAAAACTCTCTGGTTTGAGGCGATTTTCTGCAGTTTTTCAACGTCACCACCGAATCTAACAACGTCAAGGTATGATTCTATCCTCATTAGTAGTTAGATTAGTTACTTGCATGTAGTTAAAACATCAAAAATTGGGGAAAAATCTAGGGTTCTTCATGTTCATCCGGATCGAACTCAAAATTTTTGTTGAAATTTGTTAGTAGTAGTTTAGATTAGAGTAATAGAAAGTAAATAGACAAATATTGTTGACAGATTCGTTCGATTTCCAACTAAAACCCCAAACCCTTGTTCTTGAACCGAAAAACACGAAATTGAAAGGGTAAACGGTTTGTTTTGGGAAAAATGACACTTAGGGTTTCATTTTCAGGGGAAACCGCTACTATTGGGCTAAAAATTTTCAGGTTTTCGAAACCGGGACGAAAAATGGAATTTTTGGGTTACAGACACCTGGACACGGGGCCGTGTCCGCTGAACACGGGGCCGTGTCCAGCCCACTGTTTGCAGTTTCGCTCTGTTTTTTCTTGTTTCGTGCTAATTTTTTATGTATTCTTTTCAGATGTCGAAATTCACGAGGTTTAACGCAAATGAACTGGACGCTAGGGCACGGTACGAGGTTCTACAAACAAGACCGGAAGAGTACCCAAGGCGGGCGTGTACTGATTTGCTAACCATGGTGAATCAACTTGACCGCTTCAACAACATTGTGAGGGGTCCACTGCATGTCGCATTGACCACCCGACTACGGTCGGTACATCAATGCACGATGGAGTTCTACAGCACCTTCATTTTCAACTCGAGACGCGAACCGTTTGACCATGAGGCGGTCGAATTTCGATGTGGAGGGACCACGTTTAGAACCTCCATGGCACAGTTTGAAGCCATCATTGGGCTATATAGTGAAGAGGAAGCGGGGAATGAAGAGAATATTGGGGGATTACGAGACTTGGATGCAACTGAACGCCAAGCCGCATGGGCTCAAATAGGTGAAGGAATCTACAACCCGAGCAGCACCAAAAGCACCAAACTGAGGGACCCACTATACCGATACATCCACAGGCTCCTATCGTATTCGCTGAACCAATGCCACAACAGTAGTGGCGTTGTTGGGTTGAAAGATTTGGTCGTCCTTCACTGCATCCACAACCAGAAGCCTCTAGATGTTCCGTACCTCCTACTGCGAAACATGCACCTAAACCGCCTTGCTCATGCTCCTACACCGATCTTCTTCGGAGGATGGGTGTACCGTCTTTTCAAGCACTTCACGAATATCCCAAGGTCCTTCGAAAGGAGTCCATGGTCGGGACGGGTCGATTATCACATTTGCCGATCCATGAACTTGCTTTATGAAGCGGAGGACGGGACGGTGAGCTTTCAGAGGACGCAAGGCTATGCATGGAACCCGCAAGAGGCTCTAGTTCTTCATGCACAACATCCCCATTTTCAGTACCCACCCCAAGGCGATCCGGGTCAATCCTCCTCTCTAGGAGGTGGTTTTCCTAACTTTCAAAGTTTACATGATCTTTTGCAGGAAAACCTCATGTGCACAAGGAACACCTACAATCTCGCCAACAACACACACCACCGGGTTGGAGCTATCGAACGCAACATTAATGATATACAAGATGATATCGGTAGCATCCGGGAGTACATGGCGAGGCACGGGGGTGGAGGTGATGGTAGTGATGAAGACATGGAGTAGGAGGCTTGAAGGAACAAGGGGCTAGTTGGTGATGAGCCCACAGGTTTAAGTGCCCTTCTATCTATCAAACAATTCATGGCCTGCGTGCCATTTGTCGAACAATTTACTTTCTCTAAATACTTTTTATCTTTGTTTTATTTTTACTTTATGTTTGGATGATGCTTGACGATGGTAATTTAGGATGGTTTGTGCTTGTTTGGTTGGTATTTAGTGTTTAAACAGGTGCAATGCGAGGGTTAGAGTGCTAAACATTAGCACTTGCAGCCCTATGATGGAGAAACCGGGAGACAAAACCTATTTTTCAGGCTAACAGACTGTCCACACGGGGACGTGTCCACCCGACACGCCCCCGTGTTCATCTCCCAGATCTGCTGTTTGGCTACTAACCTGCAATTTTTTGCCAGACACGGGGCCGTGTCCAGCCGACACGCCCCCGTGTTCACCTTCTGTAAGTTTTCGTTACTGGCAGTTCACCACGGGGTCGTGTCCAATGGACACGGGGCCGTGTCCAGACTGCCAGTGACATAAACCTTTGCTTTTAAACCCACTTTTACACATTCTAATCAACCAAAAACATTATTTTTGGACACATTGAGGACAATGTGTAATTTAAGTGTGGGGGGGATGCTAAAACCTTGAAATTTTGCAAAATCCTAAACACAAGCCTTACACAAAACTCTATTGGAACCGCTAAACACCCCAAATTTTTTCAAAAACTTTTTCATTTTTTTTATTTACTTGTCTTAGTTTAAGTTGGGAATAACAAGTTCTAAAAAGGTTATATTTTTACAAGTTTACAACCGATAGCGTCATGATAAAAAGAACCAACACAAGAAAATTATGAAACGGCATGACAAGCTTAGTTAAAAATTCGACTATATATACTTGGTCACATAAAAACCCATTCCCACAAAAGTGAGTTTTGAGCCTTTATTGAGCATAAAAATATACATATTTAGACTAAATGCTCATTTTTCGTTTCTTGTGTGAATAGCCGCTTGGTTCTTACAAATCTAGAACTTGCCACGACGATACATTCCCGGTCCTTACCAACTTAAACCCAAGTAAGTAAATGATGGAGGCATTAGGACTAACCATTTTTCTTTCAAAACCATTATTTTTCATTTTTTTTATCACCTACCCAAAATCCCCCTAGATAGCCCCTTTGAGCCTAAACCTTTCATTTCATTACCCCAAAACCCTTTTTACCCACCAAAAACCTTTTTATTTTTCACCCTTTATTTTAGTAACAAGCTCGCTTTTTCGTAAACTCGCCTTTTTATGTGATGAAAAAAAAAATTGATGATGAAGTCAAAAACAAACAAAAGCTATAAAAAAAAAGCTTGTTTGGAGAAATACTTCAAAATAAAAAGTCACTAAAAACAAGGTATTTCACGAAAACCGACGCTTGTTACGATTTTCGCCCTTTTTACTAACCACTAACCAACCACCCACCTTTAACCCAAGCCTAACCCTTCACCCCAAAAGTCCTCTTGATATTTACAAAGGTAAAAAGTTAAAAAGGAGGAGGATTGATTGCTTGGCAAGCCTATGGAAGGCGTAAGTTCCATGCCGCTCTCGAGTGATTCACTAAAAATATACACCTTCGGTCGAGTGTTGAGTGATCTCCCGTGAGGTATGTGAACGTGTATATAAATGGAATTTTAATAAGGCATGCTATGCCCGAATAAGTAATTTATCTTATGAAAAGTTCAAAATAAATCATAACGAATAGGATTGTAAATAAATAAAAATAAAACTTATAAAGACCTTGGATTCCCGACACTCTAGGACAAGCTAAAACATTCTCTTCTACCTATTCCATTTGGGAGTGTAAGCCACATTTAAAGAGTTTTGCTTGAGGACAAGCAAAAGTTCAAGTGTGGGGGTATTTGATGTGTGTAAAATGCAACATATAAATCACATCAATTAAGGCATAAAACTAACCCTTTTTAAGTACTAATGTTGGAAAAAGAGTGTTTTTGTCTTCCTTTTGTATTTTCAGGATGAAATGAGCTCAAAATCACAAAAGAAGCAAAAAGACAACTAATTCTACCATAAATACAAGAAAAGGAACAAAAGTAGACTGCCCGGACCCTCAACGGCACCTCCCAAGGCAAAGGAGAAGAAACAGAGTCTGAACACGCCCCGTGTCCAGCGAACACGGGGGCGTGCCCAGGAAGCAGCAGAAAAGACAAACCAGTAGAAGCTTCCATTGCCCACCACGGGGCCGTGTCCAGCGGGCACGGGGGCGTGGTGAAAGTACATCAGGCGCATTAATTGTAATTCGCAATTACAATTAATGAAGAGAGAGAATGTCAGACGGACACGGGGCCGTGTCCAGCGGACACGGGCCGTGTCCAGCCTTCTGTTCAGCCTATAAATAGAGGAGCTTGGTTTCATTTTCTCTCATCCCTTGGCACACCACCTCTCTCACACCTCATCCACCACCCACCACCACCATAACACCATCATCCACCACCATCATCCATTGTCCATCGTAGAGTGTGTGAGTCGTCTCGGGATCCAAGATTGATCGTAAGAGTTCTTGACAATCAAGGCCATGTTTGCCTAAGTCTCTTACATCACTTGGTGAAGACAAGTGTTTAGTATAATACTTTTTATTTTTAATCTTTTGCACTTTTTATTTGGTTTTGTATTAATGACTTTAATAACTAGTTACTTATGTTGAAGGTGATCTTTCCTAATCGTTTGTCCGTGGTGTCTTGGCATTATTTTACTGTCTATATAAAATAAAAGATTTTCACCATTCATATCTCCACGGTCTATATGGAGGTATGTTGGCTACCTGGTCGAGGGTTAAGGGAACGGTTTGGTAAGGGTCTTGCCCTTGTTCAGCGTTTAGAGGTCCTGCTTGGGATCTGGGTCAAATTTAGTAGGATCTCCTTCAATGCCCATAGGTATTGGATGGCGGGGATCCAAACTCTTTGACCCCCTCATAAGTTAACTACTATTAATACTATAACCCGGCTATTTAGGACTGTATCCCTGCTGACTCAGACTACTTAGCCGAGGGTAACGTCACCGCCAAAAGCGGGGCCTACCACAATTTGCATTAATAACTTAATTCATTATCTTTCAATAATCCGACCCTTTAGGATTGTATCCTTGCTGACTCAAACTACTGGGTTGAGGGTAACGTCGCCTTCAAAAGAGGGGCCTACTACAATAACTAAGATAATCTCTTAAACAAGTGCAAAAGTGCGAAAATAATCAAAGGTTATACTAATACACGTGTCGGATCCAAGTGATTCATCTTGTCTATCTGTTTTTATTTTTATTTTCAGCATTTAGTTAGTTTTTATTTTTCTTAGTTTAAAATATTTTTCTAACTTTTTGATTTGATTAGACGTTGAGGATAAACCGGTATTAAAAGCTCTTGTGTCCTTGGACGACCTCGGTATCTTACCAACACTATACTACGTCCACGATGGGTGCACTTGCCCATATGTGTGTTTAGTGTTAGTAAATATCGTGTTTTATAAATTTAAAACTTGGCTAAAAGTGTAAAAAGGGGCTTAAATACTCATCAAAAATATAACACACTTCACGCACATCATACGTAATAATACTACATTTAATGACAAAATACGTAAGGTACTTATCCGGTAGGGGGTGTATACACATAACACGACACATAGGAGTACTTGTGGTTTCAAACCAGAATGATACGATATAATGGAATACGACATCACACGTAACCGAACACATCCGAAACTTGCCATATAGTCCATATATATTAAAAAAATGATGTGTAATGGAATAAAAACATAAAATTTAGACAATTATCGATGCGTTTGTGAATTAAAAACAATTTTAAAAATTAAAAAAAAAACCCTAAACGCCCCGCCATGATCTAAGAGCGGCGCTTAGTTGAAAAAATTTGAACCGAAACGCACCGCTATGGCCAAAGTGGGGCGCTTTGGCCCTCGTTTTAGCCCCATTTCAACACAACACACAAACACACACTAAAGGACTGACAGAGCTTTGGCCACAGAGGGGCGCTTAGGACTTGGTCAACAGACAAGGACTGACAGAGTCAGTCCTTGTCTGTTGACCAAGCCCTAAGCGCAGTCAGTCATTGTCTGTTGACCAAGCCCTAAGCACCCCTCTTTGGCCATAACGGGGCGCTTTAGAATGTGAAAATAAGGGGAAACGTGTCTAAATAGCATGACCCTAAATTTATCATAAGAACTTGGTCAAACAAAAATAAATATTCTCAAATGTCACGAGGAAATGAGCCTTTTGTTTGTTATTTTATATAACTTTTAATTTTTATAATATTTGTAAAAAGTAAAAACGTTATTCAAGTAAATTACCAAATCAATATCTTAACACGCGATTTAATAAGCAGGATAAAGTTGAAACACGTTTTGAAGGTTAACATCAAAGTCAAATATATCAAATCAATCAAATCTAACTTATAATAAAATAAAATACTATAAATAATGTCACATGTCATTTTTTTCTTCAACCTTATAAATTTTATTTATATTTATTTTATATATTTCATTTAATATTAATAACTAATATATATATATATATATATACACATCTTTATCCTTATTTTTATACTAGATTGTTGCCATAGCCGCGCGTTGCGGCGGCAACGTCATAGTCGTTTATACGTTGTGGCATGTTATGTGATGGGTTAAGACATGTCCGATTTAACTCAATATAACGTATATAAGCAATGCAGTTACAAAAGAAACAAAATCGAATTCGTATTGTTTTATTTAGTGAGGGTTCCACCTAACCACCACACCACCTTACCTTTGCATCAAAACATAGCGGCGTCAAAATGTACAGTAACTCGAACTTATCCGTCGAATGAAAACATATTATATTTGCCCGACTCGTTTCTAAACACAGTTTACGTCAAAACATATACTAACCGAAAAAGTAGATAAAAATAAGCATGAAAACGTATTATATTTGACAATACTTGTTTTACGGAAATTTTTTTGTCCAAACGTTGGGAGGTCGTTTTCATAGGTGGCATTACCTTAAAAATAGTTATTATCAAATAACTTATTAAAAAATAAGAAATCGTATGCTTTTCAGTTATAAGATATAGAAATTTCAAACTCGTACCATACGACTTTTTAATTTTTTTTGATGGACTTCAAGTATTGAACCAATTACTAAAGTACTAAACATATTTGATCAATAAATGAATAAAAGTATATGAACTGGGAAAGAAGAAAGAAATCACAGAGTAGTCATTTGACTTTCATCTAGTAAAGTTAAAGCCCTTACTTAATTCACCTCTCTCTCTCCTCTCATTACATCAACAGTCGCAACACCTACCTCCGCCTCCTTGACACCACCGCCATCGTGCCACTGTCTTTAATTTTTTGGGTAAAGATCTCTCTTCCAGATTCTAGAAAGTTTTTCCTACCATTTCTCTACCAAAGACTCCACATTCACTTTGTAGAGAACTCTGTTAAAGATCAGATCTGAACCACTATCACCTTGACCGTAAAATTCTCTCTCTAGAAGACCCAGCCAACGTCGCCAGATCTGAACCTCCATGTTCCTTTAGCTCTGATTTCTGTTTATCCGGCGACCGGCGTTTAAGACATCCCAGCCATTTCCGACTGTTTAAGGCCACCACAGGCCCGATCTAACATTGCATGTGGTTTTCTCAACCCGATTTGTTGCCGCTAGAGTTTCAAGGTAAGGTTCCTGATCTCTTTTTTTTTCCACCAACATTTTTTGTTGTTTTCAGCGTTTGACATTCCCGTTGTCTTAGGGCTTATGCTGATAGCGGCGGTGGAGTAGTACTGTTAGCACAGTGGTTTCGAGTGTGTTTTGGCAGTTGCAATGGAGTCGGCAGGACCATCAAACGCATCAAAATTAATACTACAACATATAATAAAGCTAAAAACAAAGATAATAGAAACGTGAAACAAAATAATATAAAAGATCTAACCTTTTTATAGCCAGATTTGATGCAAAAACTCAAGTTTCTTTCCTTCAGAAACTAATGGAAAGAAAAGTGAAAAAATGGATTTTACTTTGATAAGATAGAGGGTGTGCAATTGAGGGGGGATATGAATGAGAAAAAGGGGGTTTGGGAATGGTTGGCTGAGATTTGTCTGGTCGCCAACAACTGATGCCAACGAAGGACATTAGAGTAATTTTATAAGAAAGGGTAATATTGTAATTTGGTCGATGCACCGACCTTTCATTTTAAGATATAGTAAATTACAATAAAGAATTTCAAAAAGAAAAATATTAGGATTTCAACGAAAATTAAAAATATTACATTAAATAATTCCTCAATTACCAAAATATGAGAATACCGATAAATAAAATTCCTCGAACAATTGGTAAATCAACACACTGTATATCTATCTATACTATATAATAAAAGAAACCTGTTTTTGGGACACTTGTCATTCTCTCATTTAATTGATTAAAATTTTTAATAATACTAATAATAATAATATTTAATCTAAATTAATTCAAATTATAAAGGATCAATTTTGATCGATCCTGACGTTATGATCCATTGAATCATTATCCACAAATTTGGTGGTGCACCCAAACTCTCAGGTGGGTAGTTTGATATTATAAGGCCCATTAACTAACTTAATTACTAAATACTCCAATAACCAATGGTATATAGTATAATAATGATAATAACTAATATTAATAAGTGTAGATTAATTAATGATAAGAACAGAAAAAGACTATATAATAAAAAAAAACATATGTGGTATATGTATCATTTATTGGAGCTATATATATATATTTATTTTGTTTTCCTGTCTCTCTCTCATACTTAACTAGGTTATGGCCCCGTGTGTTACACGGGTTGATTAATGAAAACGATATAATTTATTATTTGTAAATACTTATTAATTTTAATCTACTCTTGATAGTTTTGATTAACATATATGATAAATTCATCGGTTGTCATTAATAACATTGAATTTCCTGGGACAAACCTCTAATAACATGGGGATAAACCTCCTAAAATTATAAACTAAAAAACAAAGTCATCTAGATTCACACCAACAAAACTTGGGAAAGTTGAACTAAAGAAAGAAATATTGGATTTTAATAATCTCAACTATTCGTCGTTGGCCGCTAACAGTTCCAATTTCAAAAATAACTACTGGTTGTCACAACTATTAACATCCAATGGACTCTGACTAACGAAAACCTAATGTTGTTAGTCTCTGATCGCCGGAAAAAGGTTCCTAAAGGTCTGATCTAAGGTTACAAAAAGGTTTTGGACGAAAATGTTGAGTGGCGACCTCAATAATTGGGGCTTTTAGTAGAAAAGGGTTCCTAAAATAAGTAATAAGGTTACAAAGAGGTTTAGGACAAAAAAAATTGAGTTTTCCGGCCAAAAACGCTTTTACGGCGACCGGAGACTAACAACGTTAGGCAACTGTTAGTCAGGGTCCATTGGAGGCCAATACGTTAATGGTTGGGACTACCAGTGGTTATTTTTTAAGTTGAAACTGTTGGTGGCCAACGACGAATAGTTGTTATTATTGAAATCCAATATTCCCTAAAGAAACATGCAACTATTTTGATTCTTTTTTTACTCAATTTTACTATTTTGTGTGCGTTACTTATTGAAAAGAAAAGTCTTGGTATCAATACATGCATCTCAACCCAATGGAAAATGTCCCCATTTTAAAAACCCTATGTATTATACAGGTTGAATAAATGTAATTTTGTATACCAGATAATAAAAAAGTTATATCACTAAAAAATCACTCGTGTATTGTAAATGTTGAAGTAGGGACTGAATAAATGTAATTTTCTATGTCAAATAACAAGTTTAAGTTTGTATATCTTTAAAAAGTCTCGTGTATTACACAAGTTGAATAAATGTAATTTTATATATTAAATAATAAAAAAGTTATATCTTTAAAAATCACGTGTGTTGTACGGGTTGAATAAATAAAATTTTATATATCAAAAAATAAAAAAGTTACATCTTTAAAAACCTGTGTCTTGCACAGTTTGAATAAATGTAATTTCATATACTAAATAATAAAAATTATATTTAAAAAACCCTGTGTATTGCACGTGTTGAATAAATTTAATTTTATATACCAAATAATAAAATGGATAAACATATATGGAAAACAAAACAGTAAAAAATAAAAAGATAAAATTATTACATGTATTTTCATTTATATTTTTACATTAAAAATCTAAAAATTAGTAGATGCCATGAGTTACCTATGCTTATTTTATTATAATTCAATTTTATTAATCCCTATTATAAAGTAAAGACATGATAAATATAAATGGAACAAAAATAGTAACATATAAAATTCATAGATTAAAATAATATATTCTTTTTTTGAATCTTATTAACAAATATTATCTATATCTATTTGTTTAGGATATATTCTTTATTTGAATCTTATTAACAAATCTATACTATATAATAAAAGAAACCAATAAGTGAACACATGTCATTCATAGAAGCTATCTATTTTTTAGTTTTTTCCTCTCTCCCCTACTTAATTATAAATAATTAATATTAATTAAAAGATAATTATAAAATTAAATTTAATATAAATTTAAACAATTCGTATAGGAGATAATATAATATTTTGAAATATTTATTAGATTTTAAAATTATTTATTCTGAAATTAACAAAAGAGGTACACTAAATATAGATTAGAGTAAATTACGATTTTGGCCCCTATGGTTATATCACTTTTACCCTTTTAGCCAAAAAAAAAATCTTTTAACATGTGAACCCCCAACGTCTTTTTTCTAACCCTTTTGGCTCCTAACACTAATCTGATCCATTTATTTTTAGGGGCCAAAAGGGCAAATCTGATATAAACACAGAGGCCAAAATCGTAATTTACTCTATAAATTAATATAATGTAAATGATTTATTTATTTTATTAAACTAAGGTAGTTAAGGGTAGAACTTATTTAAAAAATGTTTATAAGGGGTAAACAAAAGCATTAATCAATGTTTATTGGTTCTATACTTTTATTTTCGTGTTCAACTCTCAACTCAAATACGGTATTCACTGTGTTTACGTGACATTTATAAGAATCATTACCGCAATCACCTCATCTATCATATATCGAGTATATCCGTTAGTTTTTTTAAAGATATAATTTTTTTATTTAAAAAATGTTTATAAGGGGTAAACAAAAACATTAATCAACTAGTTTAATACCCGTCCGTTGGACGGGTTACGCTAAGGCAACAGACAAAGACAATGTATATTCATGGTTTTTCGGTTTGCTTCTCCTTTTCCTCGTTTCCATCTCCTATTTGAAAATAGTACAACAATCGAACGTTTTTTTTAATTTTAAAACCAGTGAAACATATTTTGCAAAAACATTATCCAAACACTACAAAAATGACATATTAAATTTTAAGAAGCCAAAAACTTAAAAGCAGGTCAAAATAATAATTACAAACGCACACATTAAGTGAACACAAAACTAAAGTGGGGATGAGCGAATACCGATCCCATCCCGCCCCGATCCCGCCCCGACACCGATAATTCCTATACGAAATTTCATGAATACATGATACAAATACAGAAACATGTCGGTTCGGTTAGATATCAGTATTTTAAGGGAAAAATCGGTATTTTACCGGTACAACACCATACCGATAACGAAAAAACCAAAATGTGGATACCAGTTCCAATACCGAAACATGTCAGGATCAGAATTATCGATATCAGGATCGGGATGACGTCAATATTTTATACCATTTGTTCATGGCCGGTCTAAAGAATATTATAAACAAAAATAACAATTTTAATTTATATACAAAAAACAATATTTACCCTTATGGATAAACATCAGGTTCACCATTTATATGCTACCCACCGTTTGGTTTTCTCCATGCACCTCAATAGTCAATAGGCTATTATAACAGCCACCCACTACTTCCATTTCTCGATACACATCAAGTCCCCCTCAATCCATCAGATCAAAACACAGAGAGAGAGAGAGAGAGAGAGAGGAAGAGAAGAAGCACAGACACTACGACACAGAGAAGACGGTGAACTTCCGATCGGCGAGACCACTCCGGCAAATGCACATCTTCAACTGCTAAATCGCGGAAAGCTGCAAAGGTCAGATTCGTATATGGCATAATTAGGGTTTCGTGGTTGGGTTGTGATCAGAAAAAACAATGGACCTTCATTTACTTTTGTTTTGTGTTGATCTAGGTTCTTCAATACACAAAGAGAAACCTGTTTGTTGGGGTTTCTTTCTTTTTTTCTTTTTATGCTTATTATTACTATTATTTTTTGGATGTAAATCTGCGATTAAAGTCTGAAAAGGTATTAGTACGATTCATAGATTTGATATTTGTTCCTGTTGTACGCCTTTCTGAGCATACTTAACTTTCAAAATCGTTTATATCTTGTGTTTTTACATGAAGAATGTTAGATGTAACATATGGACTACTATTTGTGAGGCCAAGGTTTATGTGATGAAAGAACATGAACTATTCTGTTGATTTTGATTATATTGAACTTATGACTAATTTTAAATAGTTGTTTAATTTTTAACTAAATACATGTTAGTAATTTCCTGTTGATACATTATACATGAGTGTTCTAATACTTATGGGCTTATTCAATAGTTGAACTTGCTTCTTTTGACATCGGTGTATAGTTAGTAAGATTGTTTTTTTTTTCAGGTGCATAAATGTGTTTTAACTGTGTCTACATGGTTAAGTATTATGCCTCTGTGTCTACTTTACTTTCATCTTTGTTTTTAATGTTGTTTAACAACACACCTTGTTGAGGGGTTTGAAGCCAATAACACACCTTCACAAGATTCTGGACAAAGGCTGTTGTTTAACTTATTCTAAACCCACAAAGATTTTACCTTGATGCATACTACTATACTAATAGTTGTAATGAACTGAAAAAAGTTTACACAGGAAATAGAAGAATAAACTAAAGTTTAACTTATTAACTAAAGAACAAAAAATAAGCAGTTTTAATATTTGATCAACGGTGAAAAAAAAATAACATCAGCCATTAAAATAAAAGGTTCATTCGTTCATTTCCTCATCACAGTAGGTATGAAAATTTATACCAGTACATGAATTTCGGTTCGTCTTACTATGGATGTTTTTATTGTACAGAATGGCTGCGGATGTAAAGATACGCAAAAACAAAGTACGAAGGCGAGAACACTTGACAACCTCCTAGAAGATTGTGCGGTGCACATAAGGAAGTGATTGATGAGAACGATCAATTGCATCTGAATGAATATAACCCTAGTGGTGGCAGCTACGTAATTAGCGAGCTCTGGAATTTCAAGGAAAACCGAAAAGCTACACTAAATGGGTTATCAGCTACATTCTGAAGTGCACCAATCAATAAAGATCCACAATTTTGTTAGACCAGTACAGCGTCTTGTTTACGTTGTATGTTACGGTGTATGTTACGGTGTATGGTACGCTGTATGTTACGGTGTATGGTACGCTGTATGTTACGGTGTATGTTACGGTGTATGTTACGGTGTATGTTACGGTGTATGTTACGGTGTATGTTACGGTCTTTTGATATCAAGTCTGAAAGTTCTGTCAAGATTACCAAGTTTTACTTAGTAATATGTTCTGTCCATGTTTGATGCTTGACTATTTAACTTTTAGTCTTGAGCTCGTTTAAGCTCGATTGGAACGCACCGTGAGTTAGTTTTCTTGAAGCATTTCAAATGATTGGTCTTTGCATTTAAGGAACTTATAACAACCTGGTATTAGTTGATTAAATTTGATTAAAGTAAAAAAAAAATTTCGTCTTATATCTTACCTTAATGTAGAAGAAACTTAAAATAGTAAACCCATTGTCTTCGAATCTAATTGAGGTTATTTTACCATGTGATTATCGTTGAAACTGAACTAATTAAGCTTCTTTGAATGTTTATTTACTTACATTTGATGAATTGGAGTGTTTAAAGTTTTTCATGTGAAACTAATAAAGGGGTATCATATAAAAATAGGGTAACATGGGAATGACAATTATGTCACTACAATGGATTTTCTGAAAATAATTTTTTTTAATAACGAAGGACTCAAACTGTTATGAATTTATAAGCTCAGCGGCTAAAATAACCAAATAATAAATTTACGAGCTTAGGTTGATGTCTCACACATATCAAAAGGACGCAAATTGCATTTTGCTCTAATTTATAAAAGGAAAACCTACGTGAACGGTGTACAACCAGAAACAATATAAAATAAAACTGATAGAGAGATAAAACTTGAAATATTGTCGTTTTAATGCAAAAGTAAATGTTAAACAACACGGTGGAAAAGTGTTATAACAATCAAACGTGGTTTACTGCTTCAATTTTCTCGGCTTTTGGATCGTCCTCTTTAACCTCGAAGATAGCCTCTTTTCGACTTGTTGAGTTGATGCACGATGCTCATTTGTCAAAGATGGGATATTTTTGGCATCGTCTACTGACACATCCTGATCGTTCACATCAACAACCACTTGAAAGTTAAGTATGAAAGCAAGGAATAGAAAGTATAAATATGAAGTTTGTTTACATGTAAAAACAACTACCAATTCTTCTTGACTTGTTGCATTGTGAACATCTGATGAAGTTGGTGTACATCTAGCATCATCTACCCGGGAACATTTAGAACTGCCAGTGTCGACCTCATGTTCCACATTATCAACCACCTAAAGTTGTTACACAAATTTGAATGTAAGCAATATAAAGTATATGCACAAAGGTTTTTAGATATAAAAAAGATTACCGATGACGTATTTTCTTCTTGTTGAGTTGTCGTCTGCTCCGCATCTGACAAATTTGGCGTATTTTTGGGATCATTTGTTGGGGCAAACTGAGAATTAGCATAATCAACCTCATGTTCCGTATCAACAATCGCCTAAAGGTATTACACACACATTAAGAATAAACAAAAAAAGTATATATAGGAAGTTGATTTACACGTGAAATGAATTACCGATGACAACGACGTTTTAGATTCTGTCGGCAAAATACGTGGTCCCCATAATGACTCGTGTATCATGTCCCATTCATCATCATTGATCCGACATAAAAACTCGCTAGCTTCGTCATGGAGAAGATCACCAGAAGGACATGTTGAAGGAAGTAAAGTGGTAGCAAGATTATTAATATCGTCACCCAAATATTTTGATACGGTGAAGCGTGGACTGTAAGTAGGTGCCAAATTGTAATCATCAACTCTTATCCTAAAAATCACATGCCGAGCACATAAAGCGTCCATCAGAAATTCATATATCCAATACGGATCATTAGCACCCTATAAAAACACCAAGACACAGTATTATAAATTAGAAAAAAAAGATAACATAAGCATGAAAAAAAAATCATGAATGAGTATATAGATATGGCCATTTTTAAGTATAAAGATCCGAAGACATATATGTCATAATTAGTACATGATAATATAAAAATTTATACCTCTGATAAGGTATTTATAATCAATTGTTCAGCCGTAAGTCCGAGAAGAAGATTTGCAGCATCGTCAAAGAGAACACATGTAATCTCTTTTTCTTGGTTCCATAATTGAACAGCCATTTTATACCTAAATAAAGAAAACGATAACAATATATAACAATAAAAAAGTCAGATCCACGAATAATAGTCAAAACCCTTTGTGTGTAACACAACAGTATTAAAGTATCAACCGGAACCGGTACCGAATGTCCGAATCAACTGAACGGGTACTTTACCGGTACCAAATCAATACAAACGGACTACACTTTTCCGGTGCCGCTTACGTTATTGGTCGAAACCGGTTTTACCAATTTATGTCGACAAATATATGTGCCGTTCAGGAACTGAAACGTACCGTACCAAGTACATTAGGTATCGGTACCGCTACCCAGTTGTGGGACTTTTAGGTACTGTTTGTTACCGAAGTGATCCCTAGTTGTAAAATCCTACAGAAACTTATGAATGACGGGGATTGACGACATATCTATTGCATTTCAAACAAAGGTAGCGTGCATCTGAAAAAGTCGTCTTCTTACGACATATGGTACACCTTCCAATCCTCCTCCAAATCAACACCAATTATTGTGCCCTCAACATTGTACATTTTTCCCTTTAAAAAGATATGAAGAAATTTAGGCATGACCATGGTAAAAGCTGCTGTTTGTAGACTAAAAAGCACTAACAATACCTTAGCAAGACCATCTTTAATATAATTATAGATGTCAAATACACTAACAACAGACATGTCCTCGTTGCTTTGATCATCCAATGTGAACATAACAGGCGGCACTACACTGTTAACATAAATAAATAAATAAAGTTAGTATTTACAAGTAGACTAATCATTTGTTACAATGAACGGAAAATTAGGAAAGAATTGCTGTACATGTTTTTGAAGGCCTCAATGACAATAGGGAAATCCAGATTGAGATAAAGTTCAGTCGCAACCGTTGACACTAAACACGGACCCCCTGGTATAATTTGACACAATTATATATAGGTTGAAATATTAACTGATGAAAATACATAGTATTTTAGAAAAAACATACCGTCGAACATTCGGACCTTGCAACCGGTCAAAATAACCAATTATTTCCATAACTGCGGATAGCCTCGTCAGTAAACTTGAGAGCAGCTTTGCCCCATAACGTAACATTAAGTTTGTTGCCACTATATTGTTTAAAGAAACAATGAAAAAAAAACATAGTTACATTATATAACTAACATATACAAAGACAAAGTACAATAAAATTTACCGCTCATCAGATAAAACTATGTGACGAATCTCCCGATTACATGACTGAACGTTTGAAGATTCAGTGTTAACAGGACCCCATGCGCGTAGTGCACCAAAAACATCTACATTTAAAAGAAAGTTACACATAATGATGTAGATTAAAACAAATGATAGCGTCGTCGGTAAAACCTGTCAGATAGTGATCATCATTTATGCGTTTGGTGAGATCCTCAAATGGAGCCAAATCAAAAACATAGCGTTTAAACAACCACGGTTCAATAGACGAAGCAGCGACTCTCGTCCACCGCGAAAATTCAAGATACTTACAACGTCGCAAAGGACGGTACAACATATCATAGGGATGAACAAAAAAGTTATCAATCATATACACACAGCCCTCTTCCAAACGGTTCTTGAAAATGTAAATCAAATTAGCAGGTATCCTTGCATGAATTGTAAAACCCTAAAAAGAAACAATGTTAAGTCTTAGAAAAAAAATGTTATACCGCTATCTATGCACCTAAATATTAGAAGGGGCAATCTTTACACAAAGGCTTCCAAGTGGGTCAATTTCGGTTACGTTTAATATTATATTGGTTCACTTGGGTAAAGATATAATATCATTCGGCCCAAAACTCATACTGACCCGAAACGTTCCCATCCAAAAAACGTTCGGTCCCAAACCCGTTCCATCCCGAACCAAAAACAACCCTTTAGGTAGTTGACCCGGTTATAACAAAACCCATTTCAAACTGAAGTTCAACCCATGAGTCGACCCAATCCGGCCCGACCCGTTTTCCTGGTCTAAAAAATATGATCTTACACGTTCATCTGAAAAAATGATGTCGTTAGAAAGAACACGGTTTGTTTTGGGGTTGTATGTTGTCCATATGCGCGAGACCATAACAACTATTCTCCGGTTGTCAGTACGATTGCACCGTAAGTCTGTAATGAAATTATAAGCCATGCTATGGTGATGGGAAACCTGAAAAGTTGGGGAAACATGAGTAAACACAAATATGGTAAACATGAAGACAATATTTTCAAATACACACGTTAAACGAATACATTAGTGACAAGAACAATAATATTGAGTACACAGTAAAATACCACCTTTTATACTATGAAAAGAAGATAGTCCATATTTATTCAAAACTATACAATTACCATCCAGCGACTACATTACACCACGTGTTGCTACAGATGGTAAATTGTAGAACACTTCTTTGTAAACAACATTCCTTGTGAGGTTGTTATTGCACTTCCCAGTATTGTCAATGTAAAACCTTAGGCCATCACGAGACGTGACACGGGATGCAACGACGTATAGCTGACCATGTGTAAAGACAGGATTTACCAAATACGCGCAAACATGTTTAAAAGTTTGCCCTTGACTTTTATTGATAGTCATAGCAAAGCAAACCTTTATTGGAAACTGCCTTCTTTTAAAAGAAAAAGGCCAACATGTATTCGTTGGAGTCATATCGATCCTACCAATAAATGCCTTTTCGCCAACATGTGTACCGGTAATAATTACTGCCTCAATAACACGCCGACTAATTTGTGTAACCACCAACCGTGTACCATTACACAAGCCCTTTTGCAAATTTAAGTTGCGCATCAAAATAACCGGTGCACCGATCTTTAACTGTAACCTATGGTTTGAAATCCCAGAAAAATTCAACGTGTTAAGAAACTCAGGTGGATACAAAGCACACATCTCGTCATAGTTGTTTGTGCTTTGACATATTTCATCAGCACTTAACAATTCTTGAAGTTCACCTGGCATTTTTTCAAGAACGTGAAGGTTGATCTTATCGACCTCATCATTCGTTGGGCACAAAATGCAGCGTTCTTTTAAATAGTGAATGTCATTGACTCTCTCTAAAATATCAGGAAAGGTATTGGAAACCACTGCACCAATCGGATTTTCAGAAACCGGGATGAAAAGATCATTAGGCATTTTGATCCACGTAGGTTCATCTTCCCCCACCAATGAAATTGTAGGCAAGCGACCGGCCCCCATGGCCAAGATCCAATTGCTGAACCTTTTCATTTTTTCAAGCGAATCTCCACTGATATTTGGATTGTGTAAGCGCATATTAGTCGTCAAATGAAATACCTTACATGCATTCCATATTATGTCTGACTTGTTAACAACAGACGCGACAATCTGACTACGTGGGGCATGCGGAACAACCGGTAAAATTTGACGAAAATCACCTCCAAGAACCACAACTTTTCCCCAAAATACTCGATGCCGAGCGTCAACCATGTTATCACGACAAACATCTCTAAAGGTTCGGTCAACAGCCTCAAATGCATACCTGTGTTGTAAAGGTGCTTCGTCCCAAATTATTAGATCAGCAGCGTTGATTAACTGAGCAAGGTTGCTGCCGTAGTCGATCGAACAACATGAATCATTTTCAATATCTATAGGAATGCGAAACCGTGAATGTGCGGTACGACCCCCAGGTAACAACATAGATGCAATTCCGGACGATGCAACGGATAATACAATTTTCCTACGTGAACGAAGGCAAGCAATAAGTGTTCTCCACAAGTACGTTTTACCTGTCCCTCCGCTGCCATATACAAAAAAAACGCCACCATTGTTGTTATTCACTGAATCAAGTATAGCATCAAACACTTGCCTTTGAATCGCATTTAACCCGCTATGTAGCTCATTGAATTTCACAGCTTCTTCTTGCACATTATATGTTTTTTCAGCAATAATCAACCCATTGGAACCATCATCCGTTAAATGAGGATCAAGCTGAGGTAGAGTTGGAAAGTCGGCCAATGATTTGTTGTGATTGTTTAAAATTGAATTTATCTCAAGCAACGTGTAGTTAAGTATCTCCTCATCCGTGAACACCACAAGTTGGTTACCTAGAAGTTCTCTCTGTTTGAAAGCAACATCTTCGGATAAGTATTCAAGACAGTCATAAAATAACTTCGACTGATCACTAACTGTGCAGAATAAAAGAATCGTCACAAACAACTCACGCAATTGATTCCCTAACTTCCACTGGTAGGCTTCACGTATAGCCTCAACCCATTCAACATCGTCTCCAAGCAAACTTAGTGCTTTACAAGCTAACATATAATTTGGATACTCGACACCGTCAACAGTACGAATTTCTTTGAAGCTACGTGGACCGCGAACAACATTTAATAACAAACGAAGATAATACTTCTCACCCATAGAAGGATTCACATGATAAATGCGACCAATAGTATTACCACCATACCTTGGCATCCATTGCCTATCCTTTTCATGCCACGTGTAATGAGTTGGGTACTCAACGTAGGTTAAATTCCGACCCTCTGGGTGATTCCGATTTGCCTCCATCCATGCAGTGAACTTAGAAAAGGCAGATGTTGATCGTTGTGCTACATCAGCAACATCAGCATCATCTCGGAAGTAGACTCTATTACAACCTTCTTCATGGAATGGTAGTCTTTCAACCGCAACTGAACGGTAATTCATGTCAAATGAAAACAGCTTCCAACACGCTTCTATTGCTGAAATGTACCGACAATTTATATATTCTTCAATTTCATTTTCGTTTCGTAACAACGATGCAAAAGACGTTCTACTGTTAGGACCTTCCAAGACTGCAGTTGCACGATCTGGACCTTTGTTAAGATACGTGAATAAGTACTTAACCAACATACCCTGGTTACACCACTCCACATTTATATGGCAACCATATTTGACAAGTAAGTCACGGTTATAAGGAACCACATATCGATTATCAAGCCTAATATCTTGACTACCAACCCGGACTGTTCTTGAATTGTTCGGCCTTTTATAACAGGGCCACCCATCATTTCTTATAAATGTTTCATCACAATAGTTCTTTGGATACCCTTTCGTACATTTCTGATTATGCATACAAGGACTGGATGGATTTAGTTCACCACATGGTCCATGCATCATTTGCTTGCTAATAACTGCAAAAGCAGCAGGATCTTGCAATTCAGAAGGAAGTTCAGCGGATATATATCTATCAATATCTTCCGTTGTACCAATCTTATCCACAGGTTCTAGAAAAAGCAAAGCATGACAATGCGGAAGTCCACGTTTTTGGAATTCAATTGTGTAAATAACTACAAATTAAGCAAAACATATTTTTTAGTTATGAATAATGAAATATATGTTCAATTAAAGAAGGTAAAGTTAAAAAAATAAGTAACGTACCAGCCTTCGTCTTGCCAAAATGATTTTTTTTCCTTAAATCTTTAATAAGCTCATCAAGCCGAATTTTAAAAAACGCGTGCAAGAATGTCTGGTCTATCTGATGCTGTCCGCCCAGGTGTGGTAGCACTAATGTGACGGTCAACTTCAGGCCATCTCGGGTTGCAAGTCATGGTAATAAAAAGATCTGGTGTCCCAGCCCAACGGCAAATCGCCATTGCATCTTGATATTGTTGTAGCATATACCTTGGCCCCCCAGTAAATGACGCTGGTAGAATAACCCTGCGTCCAACAAACTCACACGTTGTTTCTCCATTACATACATGATCATACAATCCGTTATATAGATCTGAACGAATCGTAGCTTGGTTTCGCCTATACCAATCTAATTCACTCTCTAGAACAGCACTATAAGCATCAACGACATACGTCTGAAACAAACGGCCAGATAAGTGCAACGTTCTAGCTTCAGTATCCCTAACATGTAAACGATACTGATAGTATTCCCTTAAAGATATGCTTTTCCTCCTTGCCGACGTATTACGTGATAAGGGAATGTTTGGATGGTACCCATCCTCTCCATAAGGAAAGAGCAGTGGATATTGCAAAGACATGTAACTTGGGTGCAGCTCCGAAATGCGTTTTGTAGTATAAGTATCTCGCTCTTGAATAAGAATGTCACGCGAGTCAGTTGGATTACCATCACTTGGAATTAATGCAGCCACTTCCGAAGCTGTGGGTAAATTATATTGACGAGGCTGTGTATTTCGTGTGCCAAGCAACCGAAGTCTAACTGGTTGCCTAGACGAATCGTCAAACCTTTCCCTAGCCATCCTAAACGCTTGTACTAATACATTATTTTCATCAAGCATGGCCAGCAAGTCAACCACCAACGAACGAAAAAATGGATTCAGCAGAAGATGATGGAACACAGTTTCTTAAAGCATAAAAGCGATTATCAATTTCATGGGCCGTGTCATAAATATATAATTGCGCAAATCTAGGCCGACCATCATCATGAGTTGGAATCAGAGAGCCAATTCTATGATGGTTGTGTCCATTCAAGCGAAAGGCATACGGACCACGACTATCATTTAATTCCGAACATACTCTCCCACCGGTTGACGTCATC
Source organism: Helianthus annuus (assembly GCF_002127325.2). Classification (NCBI taxonomy): domain Eukaryota; kingdom Viridiplantae; phylum Streptophyta; class Magnoliopsida; order Asterales; family Asteraceae; genus Helianthus; species Helianthus annuus. Next base: position 56,341,636 of record NC_035447.2, on the reverse strand, counting down.
GAAAAAAGTGAATTAAAAACTTTGATATGGTCTCTATAAACTGATGACCGTGGCTCAGAATTGTGATTCAGTAAACTTAGCAATGGCTGCGGAGGATTCATAAGTAAAGGTAAAATGACATTCCCCTCACCGCAACATAAGCTGAATCTAGGAACAGACGGTGCAAAATGTTTCAAAGTTCGTTCTGCATACCACACCATTGCATCACAATGCGAACATACATGATCTGCATCACCACAATCCCAGTATGATTGAACACGACCTTCAATAAGAATGATCAAAGTATAAGTGATGATAAAATTACGAAATCAACAAAAAAATATGAAAAAAAAGTTACATAATGGTAAAAACTTTACCTTGAGTGTTTTCATCTTGATACTGACCATATGCACCGTTTCGCATTTGGTTTTGAGGAGTACATACAGGGACGTTTGAATTCAAACTGATACAACTTGAGGGAGATGGTACTGCAGAAGTTGCTGGAATTAAAGGGCTTATTGCACTTCTACCAACAGCACGACGACGAATTTGTGAAGGTGTGTTATCATTATTCAAAGAAAGTGGCCGATCTCGTAAGCGAGGACGACCCATTCGTCTCGTAGCTTGTAGTACTCCTTGTGAGCAGAAAATATATGTATTGTGAGACAGCATGTATCGGACTAACTATGATAAACGAACATTTGTTACATTTGTGTAACAAAACCTATCATTTACCTTCATTAGTCATATTGATTATATGGCACAAACATATATTTCATTTTATCTTATATACCTTGTTTCACCACGTATCACACAGCTTATCCAATTCATACCTTCTTTCCCCACATGTCCAGCATCATATCCACTTCATCTTATGTAACTTTTCTTAAATTTTATCACGTACAATATAAAACAAAGACCTGACCATCATATTCCGAATCCTAATCCTAATTCCTAAGTACGAATATCATAATGACATAAGTATCTTAAACACGTGTGTATCCAACTAAAAAGATATGATTGATGAATCCAAGCAACGAATCAAATATATAACCTGTTTACTACTTTTATGAGTTCATATAATGATACTTTAAATCAAAATAGACGAACAGATAACACAAAAGATATTATCATACCTGTTAATTAGCAGGAAAACTGTAGATT